>NW_013654605.1:0-17871 GCF_000499385.1 Eimeria necatrix
GCTCTCCTGCATGTGCTGCCAGCAAATACTTGACGACGGGAAAGTCCGACCTGTACATACACCCCACACCCCACACCCCTGTACATACACCCCACACCCCACACCCCTGTACATACACCCCACACCCCACACCCCACACCTTCACGCCGGCCCCAAGTGCTGCTGCTGCAGCGGCAGCAGACAAAGCAGCAGCAAAGACGAGCCGGAAAGGAACGACTGCGCGGCCCCTCGTGCTGCAGGAACGCCACAGCAGCAGCTGCTGCTGCAGCAGCCGCAACAGCTGCATCAGCAGCACGGAATGCATCAGCAGCAGGAGCTTGATCCGCAACGGAAAGTCTAGAAGCAGCAGCAGCAGCTACAGCACCAACAAGAGCAGCTGCAGCAACATCTCCAGCAGCAAAATGGCCTGCAGCAGCAGCAGGAGCTGCAGCAGCAGCAGCAGCTGCAGCAGGCGCTGACCTGTTTTTGCTGAGGCGCTCCTGCTCCTGTCTGTACTTGGGCATGTGCAGCAGCGGGGCGTCGAAGGGCTGCTGCAGCGGCGGTGCTGCTGCTGCTTCTTTATTTGCTGCTAGAAAGAGAGTCAACGAAGAGGGGCTGTGCTGCAGCGCCCAGCCCTCAGCCCCCAGCACCAGCGACGGGACACCAATTGCTGCCAAGAAGCCTGAGGAGGCACAGCAGCAGCAGCAGCAGCAGACCCTCACAGCAGCAGCAGCAGCAGCAGCAGCAGCAGCAGTAGCAGCAGCAGCTCCTGCTCTGCGGAGCGCGCGTGCCGGCGCAGGAGCCGCAGCAGCGCAGCAGCAGCCGCCGCGCGCGCCCGCCGCTGCCCCGCAGCAGCCAAACCACCCGCCCACCCCCCGCAACAGCAGCAGCAGCAGCAGCAGCAGCAGCAGCAGCAGCAGGCGCACCGTCAAGCAGCAGACAGAGGGCTGAGGGGGGCTTGGCGCTGCGGCCCGCAGCAATTGCTTTGGCAGCTAAAGAGAAGTCCCGCGGCCAGCCGCCAGGCAGCTGCAAACGGCCGGCCTCATCAGCAACTCCAAAAAGCGACAAAAAAGCAACAACTCCAATTGCTGCTGCTCGCAGCACTTGCTGCTTCCCCCGCGGCAGCTGCTGCAGCTGCGCAGCCACTGCGGGCCCGTGCACAGGCTCCGGGGATATCGGGTCCGGCAGCAGCAAAGCCAGGTCCTCTTCGTCCTCCTCCCGCTGCCGCTGCTGCTGCTGCTGCTGCTGCTGCTGCTGCTGCTGCGGCAGCCGCAGCAGCAGCCGCAAGTAGTAGTAGGCGTCTCCGAAGCTGGTCACTAAACGACCCACGCCTTCTCTTTCTTTTGCTGCAGCTCGAGCTGCAGCAAACGCAGCCTCCTCTGCACTCAGCGCTGCTGCTGCTTCGCTGCTGCTGTTCTTGCTGCTGCTGCTGCTTCTGCTCCTCTGGCCTGCCTGCAGCAAAGACATCCGCCCAGCAGCAAAGAGAGCTGCGAAGTCGAGCGCATCATCCGGCACAAACAGCACAGGCACGTCGCCGTTGCTGCTGCTGCTGCTGCTGCCGTTGCTGCTGCTGCTGCTGCGGCCCTTCTTCGGGCCGTCCCCTTGGAGAGCAGCAGCTGTTGCAGCAGGAGAGCTCCCTGTTTCTGCAGCAGTGGTGCGAGAGGAGAGAGATGATGCTGCGCCGTGGGGAGGCTGCAGCAAACTATCAGGAGCAGCAGCAGCAGCAAGCGGAGTGGCAGCAGCAGCTGCTGCAGGTGCTGCAGTTGGCGCTGCCGCATTTGCTGCTGTTGCTGCTGCAGCAGTGGAAGGCGCCGAGTCGCTTGGATGCGTCGGCACGGAAACTCCTGGCGACCGCGTGCTGCTGCTCGTCGTGCTGCTGCTGCTGCTGCTGCTGCTGCTGCTGCTGCTGTGTGAGTCTTTTGCTTCCTCTGTCTTCTGCTCCCTCTGCAGCAGGTCCACGACGAGGGCCCTTAGCCTGCGCATCCGGAGCAGCAGCCGCAGCAGCCGAATCCGCAGCAGCAGCAGAAATGATCATCAGCAGCAACTGCAGAATGATGAGCAGCAGCAGCAGCAAGATGAGCAGCAGCAGCAGCAAGATGATGAGCAGTAGCAGCGGCAGAATCAGGAGGAGCAGCAGCAGCAGAACGAGGATGAGCAGCCGCAGCAGCAGAATAAGCAGCAGCAGCAGCAGACTGAGGATCACAGGAGCGCTGGGCAGCAGCAGGAGGAGCAGCAGGCGCAGCACCAGGAGCAGCAGCAAGCGCAGCAGCAGGCGCAGCAGCAAGCACAGCAGCAAGCCCAGAAGCACTCGCCGCAGCATGCGCAGCAGCAGGCGCCGCAGCAGGCGCCGCAGCAGGAGCAGCAGCAGCACAGCAGCAGGCGCAGCAGCAGCAGCAGCAGCAGCACAGCAGCAGCAGCAGCAGCAGCAGCAGCACAGCAGCAGCAGCAGCAGGAGCAGCAGCAGCACAGCAGCAGGCGCAGCAGCAGCAGCAGCAGCAGCGCAGCAGCAGCAGCAGCAGCAGCAGGAAAGCGCACAGCTGGCGCTCGCGCTCGACGGCCTCGTGTTCGTCGACTTCGTGCTGCTGCAGCGGCGTCAGCAAAGCGCCAGTTTGAATTCCATCTTCGGGATATAAAGGAGAAAACCAAGACTGAGGATAAACATCTCTTTTGTGGAGAGCTGCGCGCAGCAGCACTTCCTGTTCGATGCGGGTCCAGGCGGCCTCGAGCTGCTGCTGCTGCTGCTGCTGCTGCTGCTGCTGCCAGTGCTGCAGCAGCTGCGGCTTCAGCTGCCGCAGCAGCAGCAGCACCTCGCCGCCGTCCACCTCCGCGCTGTAGAACCGCTCTTCTTCGCTGCTGTAGTAAATCCGGTGAGTGGCTCCATTGGAAATTGCTTCTTCAATTTCCGCCAGCCACTCCTCCGGGCTGCTGCTGCTGCTGCTGCTGCTGCTGCTGCTGCTGCTGCTGCTGTCGGCGTCCAGCAGCTGCTCCTCGGACTCCGCCTCGTCCTCTGCGTCCCCGCTGCTGCCCTCCTCCTCAGACCCGCCGCCGCCGCTGCTGCTGCTGCTGCTGCTGCTGCTGCTGCCGGGCAGCAGCAACTCCTCTCCCTCGTCACTGAAGTCTGTGAACGCCTCGTCGTCATCTATTTCTACGCGATCCACTTCCCGCACAGGACCTGTTGCTGCTGCGTCTGCTGCTGTCGCTGCTGCTGCTGCTGCTGCTGCGTTGGGAGGCACCCACGACAGCACCAGCAGCAGCAGCAGCAACTGCTGCAGCAGCAGCAGCACGCGCCACTTAGGGCGCCGGACCATCATCCGTAGACAGGCTGGAACTGCTACCCGCCGGCTGCGACAACGCTAGCAGCAGCGGCAGCAGCTGCGGGTGCTGTTGCTGCTGCCGCCGCCGTTCCACTGCTTATTTCGCTGCTGCTGCCGCTGCTGCTGCTGCTCCTGCTGTTGCTGTTGTTGCTGCTGCGAAGCAAACGGGCGCCTCCCGCGGTTGGCCTCCCCAGACGTAGCCAAGACCTACACCAATTCGTATGCTCAGTGTACCTGAGCCGCAGCAACTGCAGCAGCAGCAACTGCAGCAGCAGCAACTGCAGCGGCTGCGGGTGCAGCAGCTGCTGCTGCGTACCTTTCACTGCCAAGGGACAGACAGGATAGTAAACCAAGTAAATAGAAAGCTGATAGGAGGTCCCGGAAAGGGTGCTGCTGCTGCTGCCGCTGCTGTTGCTGCTCTGCTGCTGCAGCGGGGGGCCCCCAAGTCAACGGCGGGCGCGAGTCAGCAACTTGCTGCTGCTCCGTGAGGCAGCTGCTGCTGCATTAAGTGTTGCAGTTGCTGCTGCAAAGCAGTAGCTACAAATGGCGATCCCACAGTATCGCGGCTGCAGCTGCCGCAGTGACATGCTGCTGCAGCTGCCGCTGCTTCAAGTGCTGCAGCAGCAGCAGCAAGAGTTGTGCATAAACTGTCTACGACCAGGACAGGACGAGCTTCCCCAATAGCAGGAAAGTCAAAAAAATAATAAGCAGTTCTTCACGCGGGGCCTCGCCAGTAGCAGCAGCAGCTGCTGCTGCTACTGCTGCTGCTGCTGCTGCAGGGAGCTGGGGCGCCGGCAGTGGCGGCCCTACGCATTGCTGCTGCTAATGCTCACAGCAGCGACAAAAAAGTAGAAGTTGGAGCTATAGAGGAGCAGTGATGCTGTGTCCTTGCTGCTGCAGCAGCAAACCTACGAGCCTGCAACAGCAGCGGCAGCGCCGCTGCAGCAACGTATTGAGCCGGCTTTGCTGCAGCGTTTGTCTGGAGGCTGTGTAGCCCCCATGATCCGAACTTAAATTGGGACAACCCGCAGCTAATTGCTGTGCTGCAGCTGCAGCTGCTGCTCTGCTACCCCTGATGCTGCGGCTGCCCGTTGCTCGCGTAGAACCTCGCTGTTGCTGCTGCTGCTGCTGTGTCTGCTAGGGAAGCCAAGGGCCCCACAGACGCAGCTGGCGCCTAATGAAGCTCCTGGCGCATGCAGGCGCTGTGTGTGGAGCTTCGGGGAAGACACGCGCAGTGGAACAGCAGCAGCAGCAGCAACAGCAGCGCAGAAATAGCAGCACGACACACGCAGACGAACGAAACACAGCAGTAAACAGCAGCAAAATGACGCCGCTAGACACTAGCAGCAGCAGCGCAGCAGCAAACGTGTAACGAATAAAGCCCCGGAGCCACACAGCCACCAGTAGTTGCGCTCCTCAGAGCCTCCTGCTGGAAGCAACAGCAGCAGCAGCAGCTTCCAGAACGCAGCAGCAGCAGCAGCAGCTTCCAAAACGCAGCAGCGAGCCAGTGACCACCAGTGTGGCAGCTAACTAGCTAGAAGGCTAGCTAGTTGGCAAGCTAGCCAGCCAGCTAGCCAGCCAGCTAGTTGGGCAGCTAGCCAGCAGCTACACATGAAATTCTGCAACTTAATGGGACGTTTCCGTGCGCAGTCCGTCTGTGCAGTCTACCCAGCAGCAGTTGCTGCTGGAGCGCCCGCTGCTGCTGCGCCTGCTGCAGCTCGTGCTGCAGCGCCTGATGCTGCTGGTGCTGCAGCCGCTGCTGCTGCTTCGCCTGCTGCTGCTGCTGCTCAGGTTTACACAGGCAGCGGCTCTTTCCTTCCTACTTGCAAACAGTGCGCCTAACTGCAGCAGCTAGCTGGGGAACTCGCCGCTGGCTGGGGCTGCTGGCAGCTAGCTGGGAGTGCATGCAGCTAGCTGGAGGCACCTGTAGCTAGCTAGTAATTCTGGTAGCTAGCTGGGAGCTCTCGTAGCTAGCTGGGCATTGCTAGCAAACTCAAGCTAGCAGCCAAATGCTGATAACTGCTGTCGGCACAGCTAGCTGCAGAGCAGCAGCTAGCCGCGCAGCTAGCTGCAGAGCAGCAACTAGCTGCGCAGCAAGAGCTGATAACTGCTGCCGGCGCCGCTAGGTGCGTATCAGCAGTTCGCAGCCGGTGCAGCTAGCTGCAGAGCAGCAGCTAGCTGTCGCTCCGCAGCAGCTAGCTGCAGAGCAGCAGCTAGCTGTCGCTCCGCAGCAGCTAGCTGCAGAGCAGCAGCTAGCCGTCGCTCCGCAGCTAGCTGTCGCTCCGCAGCAAGCTGCGCAGCTAGCTGCTGCTGCGTAGCTGGTAAAAATCACGGCGGCGTGCACAGAGAGTGGCTAGCGACGCAGCTCCTGGCTAGCTAGGAAGCAGTGGCTAGCTGCCCAGCTAGTGGCTAGCTACACAGCTAATTAGCAGCTAGGTCTTCGGGCGCTTCAGTGCCTACTGTAGGAAGGCTGCAACAAAGAGGCAGGTGCCTTATTTTGGCGTTGCTGCTGCTGCAGAACCCGCCGCTGCTGCTGCTGCAGCCGTTGCTGCAGCTGCTGCTGCTGCTAGGGCAAACCTTACTTAGAGTTTGCTTCTCTGCTAAACGTTTCAGCGTGGGTCTCGTCGTGCATGCTATGGGTGACAGGGGAGGCCGACAGCGCAGCAGCATGATAGCTGCTGCAGCAGCTGCGGAGCTGCTGCAACAGCAGCTGCGGAGCTGCTGCAGCAACAGAGCCGCAGCTTCAGCAGCAGCAGCCCCGCTGCAAAAAAGCCAAGAGGACAACTGGGACTTTCAGGCTGTGCTTGATGGACGGACCCACACACGCCGCACTGGCGAGACAAACACCTGAAGTAGCAGCAGCAGCAGCAGCAGCAGTAGCAGCAGCAATAGCCACAGGAACAGGAACAGCAGCAAAGCGCGGAATAGGGCATCACTCCCCGCAGTTGCCACGTGCCACATGAGCTTTCAATACCCACAGCAGCCTCTAAGGTAGCAGCAGCAGCACAAACCCCCGCAGCGCAACAGCAACAGCAGCAGCAGCGCCAGCAGCAGCAGCCGTGAAGCAGCAGGCCTTACGAGTTCAGCGGCTCCGCCGTCTGGGGGCTTCTCCAAGCAGCACACAGCGAGCTCCACTGCAGCAGCAGCCAAAGCAGCAGCAGGCAGCACCAGGCTCGCATGGAAGGAAGCAACAGCAACAGCAAAAGTAACAGCAAAACTAACAGCTGAAGCAACAGCAGTAGTAGGAGCTAGAGCAGCAGCAGCAGCAGCTAAAGCAGCAGCAACAGCAGCAGCGACGCAGCAACAGCAGCAGCAAAAAAGCCTCACCCGGGACACTGCCCGACGTTGGGCCAGAAAACCCCACAGGAATGCTGACTACGGCCTCCCAGCCCCTCTTCCGGTGTGCACACACACTCGCAGCAGAAGCAGCAGCAGCAGCAGCAGCAGCGCCTGCCGGCCCCCTGCTGCTGCTGCCGCTGCTGCTGCAGCTCTCTGCCACGCTTTCAGCTGCTGGAAGCAAAGGTGGATGCGAAGCGCGCCGCTTCCAACTGTCTACGGGGATGGAGTGCAAGAAGCACTCCGGTCTGCTGCTGCAGCCGCTGCTAGTGCTGCTGCTGCTGCTGCTGCTGCTGCTGCTGTGAGCCGTTCGGCGCCTCTTGGTTGAAAGAAACGGAAAGAGGCACTGCTTACGCTGCAGCAAACACAGAAGGCACTAGCTGTTGGCCTTCAACCGCCCCGTGCGCAGTACGTGGCAGGAGCAGCAGCTGCTGACTTCGCAGCAGCAGCAGCAGCAGCAGCAGCTACAGACGCACCGACAGCTGCAGCAGCATCAGCAGCAGCAGCAGCAGCAGAGGCGCTCCGTGGAAGCAGCTCCAAAAACAGCAGCAGCAAATCTTCCCACACACAGCAAAAAAATCTCAAGTCCATATGGCCTACCGGAGCTGTCCCTGCTGTAGAAGTAGCACTAAGTGCAGCAGCAGCAGCAGCAGCAGCAGCAGCAGCGCGAGCGCTGCTGGCGGGGGCGGCGAGAACGCTGCGGTGGCTGCTGGCCATCACTGCTTCCAGCAACCCAGAAGACTCTGCTGCATCTGCTGCTGCTGCCTCATCTGCAGCGGCTGCTGCTGCGCTGCTGCTGCTCACTGCTGCTGGAGGGTCCCCAGCTGCAGCTGACGCTGCTGCTGCTGCAGGCTCCGTCAGAGGAGACGATTGGTGGACACAAACGAAGAGAGAGTTGAGCTGTTGCTGCTGCTGCTGCTGCTGCAGCTGCAAACATATGGATACCTGCAGCAGCAAAGTGGAGCCCCCGGTGCAGCAGAAAGCCAGAGGGCGCGGCTGCATTTCAAGGGCGCAGAGGCCGACAAGGCTGCTGCTGCCATCATCAGCCACACAGCCAGCAACACGAGCTGCTGCTGCTGCTGTTGCTGCTGCTGTGGGCAGCAGCGTTGCAGCGCCGCTGTCGCTGCTTGCAGCAGCCACCATTGTCGCTGCTAGCTCACTGCGCCATCCAGATCCCTGCAACTTTATTCGTCTTCGTTGTTGCTGCTGCTGCTGCTGCGATTGTTGTTGTTGCTGCTGCTGCTGCGCAACGGATGCGCTGGAGGAAACAGCTGCTGCTGCTGCGGCAGCAGGCGCTGTTCGCTGCAGCAGCGCCGGTGGAGGCGGCAGCGCTGCTGCAGTCACCATGCGATCAAGCGGCTGCTGCTGCTGCTGCTGCGGAAGCAGCTGCAGCAGCTGCCAGTGAGGCAGCAGCGCCCCCGCCTGCAGCGGAAGATGCTCTGCATGCAGCAGCGCGTTAGCAGCAAGGGCCTGCAGCCTCGCGCCTGCTGCTGCCACTCGATGGGGAGACACCTCCTCTGCTGCTGCAGCTCCTGCTGCCACAGCGGCTACTGTTGCTGCCGCTGCTGAGGCCGCTGCAGCAGCTTCTGCTGGCCCTGCAGCAGCAGAAACGTCTCGGCGGCTTTTCGCAGCAATAGCAGCTCGAGGGCGCTGCAGCGGCAGCAGCTGCTGCTGCTGGTTTACTGCTGCGGCAAATAACTCGGTCTGTAGCAGCGTTGCTGCAGCAGAGATGCGCGCAGCAGCACGAACAGCAGCACTGGGCTGCAGCATCCGCAGCAGCAAACGCAGGCGGGGTGGGCGGCAGTCTAGCTGCGTCTGCGCTGCTGCTGGGAGGCCCGTGTAGCTGCTGCTATTGCGGCTGCTGCTGCCTCCTGCTGCTGCTGCGCTGCTGTCGTCCTCATCGTCTGCTGCGCTTGCGGCCCCGCGACGGACATGCAGTGCCACAGGAGCCGTGGCAGCAGCAGCACTACCAGCAGCAGCAGCAGCAGCAGCATGCAGCTCCTGCAGTAACCACACCGCAGCAACTTCTGTTTCTGCAGGAGCCCAGAAAAGGGCCGCGCGGCTTCCGTGAACCTTTCTGATAGACTGCGTTAAAGCAGCAGCAGCAGCAGCAGGGCTGTTGCTGCTGGCAGTATCTTCTGCTGCTGACGCTGCTGCTACTGCGAAAGGCGCTGCTGCAGAGGCAGGGTCCCCTGCAGAAGAGAGCGCCGCAGCAGAGCCTGCTGCTGCTGCTGCTTCCGTTGCTGCTGCTGCTCCTGCTGCTGATGCTCCTGCCGCCCGTGTTGCTGCTGCTGGATAGGGGCAAGGCCGCTTCCACTGCTGCTGCTGCTCTGCTGCTGCAGGCTCTAGAGCTGTCCCATACCAGCCCACTTTGCGTTTCCCCGGGGCGTCTGCAGCAGCTCGATTGTGCTGCTGCTGCTGCTGCTGCTCTCCGCCCGGCGCTGCAGCAGCGTGGGGGAGCAGCTGCAGCGCATGCAGCAAGGGCTCTGTCATCCACACTGCCGGCGGCTTCTCTGGTGCAGGCCTGCTGCTGCTGCTGCTGCTGTCTGTGCCGCTGCTGCTGCAAATGCTGCTGTTCGCGAGTGTGCTGCTCCTGCACAGAGCAGCAGCAGCACGCAGAGACTGCAGCAACGCGGAGGAGCGGCAGGGGATATCCTGGTGCAGCAGCAGCCATGCCTCTGGGCTGCAGAGCCACTTGCCGCTGCAGATGGTGCAGTTCCTGCTGCAGGGAGACTTGCTGCTGCTGCTGCTGCAGCAGCAATTCGGGGAGCCCATCAGGGGCCACAGCCGCTCAGCAAGGGCAAAGGCCTCCCTGCTGGCTGTTCCGCCACTTTCGACATCCATGGTGCTGGCGTCGTTGCTGCGGCTTTCGTCTCCGCGGCTGCTGCTGCTGCTGCTGCTGCTGCTGCAGAGCCTGCTGCTGCTGTTGCTGCTGCGGCAGGGCGGGCGGGCTGCCGGCAGAAATGGTACTGGAGACGCCACCCGTCCCGGGGAGCCAGTGCGGGCGTTGGTAGGCAGATGGGGGAACAAAGGACCTTGCTTCTGCTGCTGCTGCTGCTGCTGCTGCTGCTGCTCCAGGTTTGATGGCCCGCGCCTCAAATGCTCTGCACGGGCCAGCAGCCCTCTTTGGGCAGTTAAGGTGAGCGCTATGAGACTTAAGCTTTGCTGCAGTCCTTCCAGGCCCGGAAACAGCAGCAGCAAGAGCTGCTGCTGCTGCTGCACATCCAGGGGAAACGAAGCAGCAGCACGAGCCCCCCAAGCCATGCGGGCGGCATCGAGAGACGCAAATGCTTCCAGCTGAAGCAGCAGCTGCTGCTGCAATTTCTGAAGCAGCAGCAGAGCCTGCTGCTGCTGCTGCAGCGGCTGGCCACCGCCCAGATTGCTGCCGGTGCGCTTCTTGCTGCTGACTCCACCTGCACCTGCTGCTGCATCCCTGCTGACTGCTGCAGCCGCAGCGTCAGCAGCAGCAGCAACTGCTGCTGCTGCTGCGTCTTTGATTCGCTGCATGGCTGGGGGGCTTGCAGCAGCACAGACAAACAGCCGCAGCAAAATCTCCCGCAGGCTGAGGGGCCCCGGGGGCCCCCAGCGCACTGAAGACCGGCAGTGAGGATCTGCTAAAACCCTAAATGTGTCTTGTCTGTCTGCTGCTGCATAGAGGCGCGCGAGGCTTGCGATGCAGGTGACGACGCATGCAGCCCCGCTGCTGCTGCTGCTGCTGCTGCTGCTGCGGGAGGCGGGCAGCAGCAGCAGCAAGCCCTGCAGCGCGGCCTTTGCAGCCCGCGAGTTGCGCACGGAGCAGCAGCTCAGCATCTGCAGCAGCAGCAGCCGCGTCGCCTTGCTGCGCTCGTGCAGCAAAGGAGACACAGCGCGCCGCAGGGCCCCGTCTCGCAGCGGAGAGACACGGGAAAGTTCAACAGCAGCAGCAGCAACAAACCGCTGCACCTGCAGCGAAGGGTCCCCCACCAAGTCCCACAGCAGGGACTGCAGCAGCAGCGACAGTTTGCTGCAGTCTCCCCGCTGCCGCAGCGCATGCAGCAGCAGCAGCAGCAGCTCTGCAGCAGCAACGCGCACAGGCTCAGCTTGGTCGTCCAGGCACAGCAGCAGGAATCCGCAGCAGATGGGGAGGCCAAACACGCGCTGCAGCAGCCGGGCCCCCAGCTGCTGCAGCTCACGCTGCTGCTGCTGCTGCTGCATCTCCACCGCCGCCGCCGCCGCCGCCACAGGCGCCCCAGAAGCAGCAGCAACGCCCGCTGCAGCGCCTGCTGCAGCGCCTGCAGCTGCCGCTGCTGCTGCTGCGACCTGGCGGGGGGAAGCAGCAGCAGACACCGCCAAAGCCTGCCGCTGCAGAGACACCAAAGGATGTGCAGCAGCAGGGGGGAAGCTGTCGCGCTGCAGCGCAGAGACTGTCTCTTCTTCCTGTATCACTCCTGCTGCTGCAAGGGGCAGCAAGCCCCGCAGCGCCCCCACGCGCACGGAGACGCAGCCGTCAGCTGCGGGAGCAGCAACAGCAACAGCAGCAGCAGCAGCAGCAGCAAACAGCAGCCGCAACAGGCAGGCACACAGACGCACACGCAGCAGCAAGGTGATGTCTCAGGTGCCTAGGGGGCCTTGCTGCAGCTGCTGCTGCTGCAACTACCGCTAGTGCCTCTGCTCTGGCTGCTTCTACTTCCAGCCTCAGCCGCTGCAGCAGCAGCAGCAATCGCTAGCAGTTTGCTGCTGCTGCTGCGGCCAGCTTAAACACTAAAATGATTTAGCCTCCTAGAAACATCTCGGAACTCTGCAGTGTACGTACAGCTCATGTAAGAAAGCCCCACAGCCGCGACCCTCATCAAGGCTTGGCAGCGCTGCTTCAAGGACTGCGCCAGCTCTTGCTGCTGCTGCTGCTGCTGCTGCTGCAGCGCACGGCTGGCGACAGCGCTCAGCTGCGAGGCAACAGCAGCAGCAGCAGCCCACAGACGAGCCGCAGCAAGCCGCGTGCTGGTGTCTGCATGCGTGAGAAGTGCTGAGGCCAGCAGGTGGACATAAACATCTCTCAGTTCTTCTGTGAGGTCCGCGCAGGCCTTCAGGTCCACTTGCTGCTGCTGCTGCTGCTGCTGCTGCTGCTGCTGCTGCTTGAGGGGAGCGACACCCTGCACGGCAGCGTAGGACAACAGCGAAAGCAGCAGCTGCAAAGCCTCTTGCTGCGCCTTCGGGTTCTGCTGCAGCAACAGAGGCAGCAGGTAGTGCACTGCGGACACCAGCACGCTGCAGGCGCTCCTGCTGGACGTGCTGCTGCTGCTGCTGCTGCTGCTGCACGGCTGTTGGCTCAGCAGCTGCTGTGACTGTTGTTTCTGCTGCTCTTTTCCTTGAAGCTGAGACTCCCCATCTGCTTTCGAACCCGCTGCAGAAGCGCATACGGGCCGAGCAACGCGCTGCAGCACCTGCTGCTGTTGCTGGTGCACCTGTTGTTGTTGTAGCTGCTGCTGCTGTAGCTGCTGCTGTTGTAGTTGCTGCTGGTGCAGCTGTTGCTGCTGAAGCTGCTGCTGCTGCAGCTGCTGTTGCTGTAAACGTTGCTGCTGGCGGAGCTGTTGCTGTTGCAGCTGCTGTTGCAGTTGCTTCTGCATCAGCTGCTGCTGCACATGCTGCTGCTGTTTTTGCTGCTGCTGCTGCGGTGCTGACTGCACTGGCTGCTGCGTGTCTGGCCCCTCCGGCAGCGGCAGCAGCCCCGGGGGAGGCCCAGGGGCTGTGGGGCCCCCAATGGGCTCGTGCCTTGTGAAAACTTGCTGCTGCTGCAGCAACTGCTGCTGCTGTTTCTGTTGCTGCTGCCTTGCTTGCTCCTGTTGGCTGTGCTGCAGCTGCTGCTGCTGCTGCTGCTGCCGAGCTTGTTCCTGTTGGCTGTGCTGCAGTTGTAGCTGCTGCTGCTGTTGCTGCAACATGGGCTGCCTCTCTTGCTGCAGGTTACGGCGCTGCCATGGTGGGAGGCTGTCGCAAGTCTCGGGCTGCTGCTGCTGCTGCTGCTGCTGCTGCTCCAGTATTTTTTGCTGCTGGGATGTATAGGACGCATAAGTGCCAGACGCGTCAGCAGCAACAGCTGTCTGTGCCGCTGGGAGTTCTGCGCGCTTCTGCTGCTGTAGCTGCTGCTGCAGCTGCTGCTGCTTGTACAGCTGCTGCAGCTCAGTCTGCTGCTGTCGCTGCTGCTGCAGCTGCAGCTGCTTCTGCAGCCGCTTCTGCTGCGTGGGTTGAGCAGCAGCTTGAGCTTCGAAAGCGCGAGGAAGACCTGGAGGAGCGTCAGGGTGCAGCAGCATTTGCTGCTGCTGCAGTTGCTGCTGGAGAGCGTGCTGCTGCTGCTGCTGCTGCTGCACTCCTGGCAATCCGGGGGGGATCAGCGGGGCGCCAGACAGCTGCTGCAGTCTCTGCTGCTGCAGCTGCTGTAAGCGCAATTGCTGTGGCAGCTGCTGAGATTCGCGTGCCGCTGCTGCTGCTGCTGCTGCTGCTGCCGTGGCAGCTTCTTCAGTGTGCGCTGTCAGAGACCTGTGCCTGTGATGTTGGTGCTGCTGCTGCTGCTGCTGCAGCTGCTGTGAGTACGCGGCGGCTGGAAGGCTCTGTGAGCTGAGCTTCTGGCGCTCAGACTGCTGCTGCACTGTCTGCTGCTGCTGCAGGTTTGGCTGCCGCTGCTGCTGCTGGCCTTGTTGCAGAAGGTTGAAGTGCGGCTGAGGCTGCTGCTGAAGGGGAACGCGCTGCAGCAGCTGTTGTTGCTGCTGCTGCCACGGCGGAGGCTGCTGCTGCAGCGTTGGAGGCCGCTGCATTGGTGGCGCTGTTGTTGGTTGCTGTGGCTGACACCGCTGCTGTTGCACTTGCTGCTGCTGTAGCAGCTGCTGCTGCTGCACTTGCTGCTGCTGTAGCAGCTGCTGCTGCTGTACTTGCTGGTGCTGGTGCAGCTGCTGCTGTACTTGGTGCTGCTGCTGCAGCTGCTGATGCAATCGTAGTTGCTGCTGTTCCCAGACCATCTGTTGCTGCGGCTGCTGCATAGCATGAGGCAGATGCTGTTGTACCCTTTGTCCGCTTTGCTGCTGCTGCTGCAGCTGCTGCAGCGGAGGCGGCGGGGGAGGCGGCTGAGGTTGCTGCGGCTGGCATTGTTGCTGCCACTGCTGCCGCAGCAGTCTTTGCTGCTGCTGCAGCAGCTGCTGCTGGAACTTGTCACCGTGCATTGGCTTCACTTAAGCAGCAGAGGTGCTTACCAGCGGCAGCAGCGACAGCAGCAGCAGCGACGGCAGCAGCAGCAACAGCAGCAGCAGTCGATGAGGCAGAACCTGCGACAGGCCGCTCCGCCTCACTTGCTTTTACTGCTGCGACTCCAACCGCTTCATGAAGCCCTACTAGAGGCAGAATCCGCGCAGGAATGAGCGCCACTGCAGCAGCAGCTGCTGCCGCCGCTGCAGGAACAGTACCAGCAGCAGCAGCAGCGGCAGCTGCTGCTGCGCTTGGCAAATTCTGGCGTTTTCTGGGGCCTCTCTGCTACGTTTCAGGAATGCTAGAATAAAACGAGAGGCCCCTGGTCTCTCCAGAAAGCAATGCCGCCTCCGCAGCAGCAGCAGCTGCTGCTGCTGCTGCGGAGGCAGCGCCGGTGCCAGCAGCAGCAGAACACAATGGCTCGAGTTGAGCAGCCTGTGCGCTTAGAAACGTAAAAATAACTGCTGCAGCAACAAGCCCCCTTTTCTTAAGGGGCCCTCAGGGCCCACCATGTGCTGCTGCGGGGGCCCCGGGGGCCCCCCGGGTATCTCCCGAGGTCCTTCGTGAGCCCGCTGTGAGGGCAGAAAGCGGGTAGAGGAGACACAACAAAGAGCCATTTAACAAGCAAAACGTTGTTAAAATTGAGTCGTTCCTGCTGCTGCTGCTGCTGCTGCCGCTGCTGCTGCAGTGCCGCTGCGGCGTTCCCTGTCGCCGCCCCGGTCGCTTGGCGGTCCTGCGGGCGGGTGGCCTGATGCTGCAGCAGCAGCAGCTGCTGCTGCTGCTGCTGTTGACATTTTAGGATGCCGAGCATCAGCTCGGACCTCTTTTTCAGAATAGGCAGCAGCCTTTTCTGCTCGTTTGCTGCAGCTGCTGCTGCAGCAGCCCCCAGGGTCACCTGGGTGTCCCATAAGCCTCACACCACAACCCGCGCCTTTGGCCTGCGCCCTGCGTGGGGTGTCTAGACACTGCGTTGCCAAAGTTTGAAAGAGGCCCCCCATCTGTCTCATTTGCTGCTCTGTCTCTTTTAGCTGCTTCTGCTGCTGCTGCAGCGCCCCAGAGGACCCTCACTATGGCTGTTCCCTTGGCGCTGCAGCCAATGCGGCCTTTGCTGCAGCGCAGCAGCCTCTCCCTTGCGCGGGGGCTCGCTCCCAGCGGGGTCCTGCTGCTGCTGCTGCTGCTGCAGCTGCTGCTCTGTGCTGCTGCAGACCACCCCAGCCCTCAGAATCCAGCACGGCCAGTGCTGCTGCATGCGCCGGGCGAACTTGCCTCGTTGTGGTCCTCTACGGAAAACGCCAAGGGTATGGCGGCTGAGTCCTCCTGCTGCTGCTGCTGCTGCATCCACTGTTTCTGCTGCTGCTGCTGCTGCTGCTGTTCTCGTCAAAGGTCTCGATGGCGCTGTTCTCTGTCTAGAAAGGACTTAGGGGCAGGTGTACGAGCTGCAGGTCAGGGTGCGCGCTTCTCCCTGCGCTGCTGCTGCCACCTTTGCTGCTGCTTTTGCTGCTGCTGCTGCTGCTGCTCTCAGAAGGAGACAGCAGCTGCTTGTGGCGCAACGTGCGCCTGGGCATTGGAAAGGCATTTGCTGTTGTGCCTTTTGGGGTCCCTTCCCCCGCTGCCTGCCGCCGCCTCTGCCGCGCTGCTGCTCCCCGCTGCAGCTCTTTCTTATACGTGACGAACAAGCTGCTGCCACAAGGCCTCCAGGTGTTGCTGCTGCTGCACGTGCTGCTGCTGCTGCTGCTGCAGTGTCGGGTGCCTCTGTTACGCTGCTGCTGCTCCCGGCTGCAGCAGACCTTGGGCTGGCGAAGCTGCTGCAGCTGTAGCGCTGACTTCTCACTGGCTATCGCTCAGCCGTGGGACCTGCTGCTGCTGCTGCTGCTGCTCTTGCTGCTGCAGACGTCTTGCCATTTGCTGCAGTCGCCGTCGCCAGCCCTGCCTATCTCTGCTGAGCAGCGCCAGTGGCTGCTGCTCGTGGGGGGCCCAGTGGAGTGCAGCGCAGAGGCGCAGAGGCTCTCTCCCCCGCTGCTTCCTGAAGGCACTTGTAAGCCTGCTGCTGCTGCTGCTGCTGCGGCTGCTGCTGCGACTCCTATTGCTGCTGACGGTGGGATAAAACAACGCCGTTGTCCCGCAGGAGAAGCTTCCTCTGCTGCTGCGGCACCGCCTTTCGCTGCTGCTGTGCTGCAGGTGTCAGCAGCAGCGAATGCGACATAGCGGGCCTTTTCGGCGTTGGAGGCGGCAGGTTCGATCCGTTCTGCGGCAGCAACAGCAGCAACAGCAGCAGCAGCAGCAGCAGCGACGGCAGTGACGGCGAAAGGAGCAGCAGTGATCGCAGCAGCAGCAGAGAAGTGCTGCAGCAAGACACGCCAGCCAGTGAGGAAGACAGGCAATTCTTCTGCTCTCGCCAGCTCATGGGCCTTCCTTGCTGCACTCGCTGTGGGGATTCGGAATTCAATCCATGCCCAGGTAGGCTTTCAGCTGCTGCCGCTGCTGCTGCTGCTGCTGCTGCTGCTGCTGGCAGCAGCGCAGCTACAGCACATGGCACGAATGAGCCAATTCGCTGGGTGAAAAGGTGGGATAATGTTACACGCTGAGCTGACGTTTGCAGCAGCAGCATCGGAGTCTACTGCTGCTGCTGCTGCTGTGTGCGCAGAGGACGCGTGTGGCAGCTCTGGTGTAGATTTCCCGGGTGGTGAAGTGGTGGGGTTTGTAGCTGGGGGAGTGCCTTCTGCTGCTGCTTGCCGGCGTTTGTGCCTTGCTGCTGCTGCTGCTGGCTGCACCCACTACTTTTATTATTCTTCTTACCTATTGTCGGAGGCAATTCGAGGCAGCTGCAGCTTGAGGCGCTACCCCCAGCTGACGCAGGAGCAGCTGCAGCAGCAGCTGCAGCAAATAGCCAGAGAGCGGCAGCAACAGAGAGAGCTGAAGCAGCAAAAGAAAAGAAAAGAAAGGGAAATGAGGCGACTCAAAAGAAAGCAGGAGAAGCAGCGGCAACTCGAGTTGCAGCAGCAGAAGCAGAAGCAAAAACAGCAGCAAAATCAGCAGCAAAATCAGCAGCAAAATCAGCAGCAAGAGCAGAGGCAGAAGTCACAGCAGCAGCAGCGACAGCAGCGCATGCAGGAAACGGAAACTTCACCTCAGCAACAGGACACCAAACGTCCTCAGCTGCAGCTCACAGAGCAGCAGCAGCAAGAGCTGCCAATGCAGCATGAGCAGGCGGCGTCTGAGGCCCAGGCTGCTGCTGCACAGACAGGCCAAGGGGCAGCCCAGCAGCAGCCGCAGCAAAAACTGCTGCAGCAGCGGAGGCTGTCGGAGCTGTCAGACACGGAGGAAGATATTCCAGAAATGACGGACAGTGAAGAAGACATGAAGGAGCGATCGAAAGTTGCAGCAACAGCAACAACAAGAGGAACCGCAGCTGCAGCAGCAAAAGCAGAAGCAGCTCCAGAAGTTACCCAAGGCGAAGCAACAGAACCGGGAGAAGCAGCAGCAAAGAATCCAACACTGAAGAAGAAGAAGACTGCGAAGCTTGACGCAGGGCTGTCAAATGAAGCGGACGGCGCAGCAGCAGACAAAGCAGCAGATGCAGCAGCAGCGGCACAGCAGCCGCAAAGGGAGTCCAGTGCCTCAGGTGCTACTGAAGATGCGGCAGCTGCAAAGAAGGCAAACAAAGAAGAAGAAGACACAGAAGAAGAAGAGGAAGAGGAAGAGGAAGCAGACCCACCTCGTCTGCTGCCTGGGGCTCCCCATGCCTTTCCTATTTTCCAGCAGCAGCAGCACAACCAGCTGCAGCAGGAGCAGCAGCAGGAGCAGCAGCAGGAGCAGCAGCAGGGACAGCAGCAGCAGGCGCAGATGCAGCACAGCCAGCAGCAGGAGCAGCAGGAGCACAGCCAGCAGCAGCAGCAGGACGCACTGGAGGCTGCGCATCTGCGGGAGGCGGTGTTTGGCCCGGTGCTGTCTGAGTGGCACTTTGGCGCTGCTGCATGCGCTGCAGCAGCGCGCCCCACAACAACAACAACCCCACCCCCCCCGCCCCCCCCAC
>NW_013654606.1:0-18049 GCF_000499385.1 Eimeria necatrix
GTGAGGAGTTGTTTGGAAAAAGCCTTTGCGAGGTCGGGGGCTGCGGGGGGGGGCGGGGGGGCTGTGAGGAGAATAGAGAAGTTAGCAAAGAAAGGCAAAAGAAGAGAGAGCGAGAGCAGCAGCAGCAGCAGCGCGCTGTGCTGCAGCAGCGCGGCGCTGCTGCTGTGGACCCCCCAGAGGCCCGCGCCCAGCGCCAGCCCCAGCAGCAAAGTGTTTGCTGCTGCATGCAGCACTCGCCAGTTGAAGGCGCTGTTCAAAGCCAAGGGGTGAAAAGTAAAAGTGAGACTGAGGGCGAGGGCGGCGACAGTGGCGGCGACAGTCAAGAACCACGAGATGTACAGACACCGCAGCACCCGCAAAGCCTGCGCCTTTCCCTCCGCGTCGAAGTACTTCAAAAAAGAATATTTCGGTTCGCTGGCTTCCAGCAGAGAGCCGGAAGAAGTTTCTTGTTGCTCTTGCGCAGACATTGTGGCGGCTTGTTGCAAAAAAGGCCCTTCAAAAGGCTTTAGTTCGGCTTTTTTTGCTTCGAAATGCAAAATATAATTCAAAAAAAAGTTAATAAATCTCTTTTGCACGCAAACAGCGCCGCCGCAGCCCGCGGGCCAGACAGACAGCCACAGCTAGCCGCGGGAGAGGCTCTGCGGTGTACGCAAACCCGAGAACTCCATGACAAAAGAATCCCCACTTTTGAATTGAAATAATTCTTTTTTAAATATTTATTTCAAAATGCGTTTTTAGTCTTTTGCTTCGAGGCAGATCAGCCTCAACTGCGGGCTTTTCTGCAGAAACCCAACAGCCAGACACGGTCGGTGCCGCGGCCTTCGGATTTTTTGCGTTTTGTAGATTCTTCTTGAAATATTAATGCCACTCTAAACTATAAGCTGGAAAATATTGTTTTAAATATTTAAAATAAAATGAAAAGGTCGGTTTTTAATTGAATTCGAATTTCAGAACATTTCCAAGCAGTCACCCGGCCAGCGAGCAAAGGAGTGACCACCGGACCTTGGGCTTGAGAACAAACACTTGCGGCCAACCTGCAAACGAAATTTAATTTAAAATCCAATAAAGCAGTTTAAAAATACAAAATGAATTTAATTTAATTGTTAATTAAACTCTGAAACTGGGACAGATCTCCCGGGCACCAGGCCACTCGCTGGGACCAGGCTGCTTTCTTTTTTTTGCAGATGATATTAAAACAGCTTTGAGCTTTTCTTGAAAATTAAAAACTTTTAATGGAATTAAATTCTATTTCAAATATTTAATTCGCAAGAAAAGCTCAAAGTTTTATTAATATAAATAGAACTAAACGTGGCTGGCCCCCGTGTACAAGGGCGCCGGGGTGTCTCGACACTCTTTGCACCTCTTTTGCAAACTTTTTGTGCATTTTATTAACTTCAAATTTTACTTCAAATTCTGCACTCTTATTTAACATTTGTTGGTTTCTGCCTCAGCCATCACTCAGTTGGAGTTGTTTTATATTTTCTTGCTCGCAAATACATATTTCTTTGTATATTCACTTCTAACTATTAAATGCCGCACTGATATATTTGAATATATTCAAAAATTAATTAAATATATTTATACGAGTAAATGCATTTAAGTAAATATAAGTATAATTATTTAAATATATGCATTTAACTGAAACATTAAACCCATCATAGCAGCTGTGGAATAACAACTGTAGACTGGCTAGGCTTTTTGTATAGAAGCTCGAGGCTTTGGGAAAGGTAGCTAAATAAGGCATTTTCTTGAGAAAAGAAAATATAAAAATAAATTAAAATCAAAAGAAAATAAACTGCTTAGAAACGAATGCCTTTTGCCCCCTGGGCCGTCTCTGAAATGCAGCAGCGGCTCCCCAGAAGGCATGGCAGAGCATGCACTACAGCAGCAGAAGCAGCAGCAGCAGAAGCAGCAGCAGCAGAAGCAGCAGCAGCAGCAGCAGCAGCAGAAGCAGTGAGCCCCTGTCGCTTTGTCTAGAGACAAATTGAAGCCCTCTTTAGACCTTGCGGCAGCTGCGCAACAGCAGCAGCAGCAGCAGCAGCAGCAGCTGCTGCTGCTGCTGCAGCTGCTGCAGCAGCAGCAGCGCGGGGGGCAGAGTAGCTTAACTAGCGTTAATGGGCTTAATTGAAAAAACCAGCAGCAAAGCAAGTGGGCCTTGTTGAATGACAGACCTTTAAAGTTGTAAACAAAACAGTTTGAATTAATTTTAATTAATTTAGTTTTTAATTTATGAGTTAGTGAGAAAATAAATGTGTAATTATTTATTTGGACTTGCAGCGGCTGCGCTAACTGGCTGCTGAGACAGCCTGCAGCATCAACTTGTGAATTAATTCTTGATTTCTGTCTGAGAAAAAAATAAAAGTGAAGTTGAATTAAAAGTAAATTAATTAATTTTTGTATATTACTTTTTCGCCGCAAGAATGTGGTATATTCACATGGCTAAAAGCCACACAAGCAGCAATAATAGGGTCTCGCAGGGGCCCCTAGCGGCCCCCAGGGGCCCCCAGGGGCCCCCAGGGGCCCCCGGTACATAGCCTTGGGGGGTGTTCCGGGGGGCCCCCCAAAAGGCTAAGTACCTTTTACTTGAGCCAGTACAAGTTATTCACAGACTGAGCCGTTTAAATGTACCAAAAGGGGCCCCTGGCAGCGGGTAGTTCCCCAGGGGTTTCTACGGGCCCCTAGGGGCCCCTAGTACCCTTCATGGGGCTTTGAAAGGGCCCCCGGAGCCCCACAGAAATCACTGTGACTGCACCGAAAGGGGCCTGGGGGGCCCCCTGGCAATTGACAGTCAAGGAGGGCCTCCATGGCTGCTCGCAGCAGGTAAAATTGGGGTTTTAAGTGCATTCCGTGTAGAGTGGGAAATTCAAATTCAGATTGCAGAAGTTGGAGTGGCACTTCTGGGAAGTTTTAAGGAAATTAAAGACTCCCCGAATTGTGTTTGACAATTATTTCTCTTTTATAGATGCAAATTGTGCAAAATGTACTTCTGCAGGATCTAAATAAAGTCAACGGCGCAGCCTCGGCGCAGCAACTGATGCTGGGGGCTTGCAGGAGCAACTGCAGTGCCCAAATCCACAAAACAATTTTTCCAAAAGTTAAAAAAATTAAATATTACAAATAAATTGAATTGAAGGGGGAAGAAGGGATAAGTGGAGGTGAACTCAAGCGCACATGGAGCCGCGTCGGCATTTGTGCCACTGGAGAAATTCAACTTCGTCCGCAGCGCATGTTTGGGCTTATTTGGTGAGTTCTAATTCTCATTACCTTTTCTTGAGCCCCAAAATGCAATATTTTATTTATGGATTCCATATAAATAGATACATATTCTAAAATTGGGGATTAAGAGGAGGCTGGCGCGCCTCCGATAGTCTACTGCCTCGTTGGGGGATACGCAAGGCTATACAGCACACATTGAATGCCGAAAATAAAAGAAAATCGAAATATTTGAGAATAATGAATTCGGTTTGAGTCGGAAATAAGTGGAAATGCATTAAAAGGGTCTTGCGATTTGGTTCACGTTGGTTCCGTTTGGCCGCGTCGATGCAACTCACCTCCCCGCAGAAGGGCTCCATTCCGTCACGGTTTCCTTGCCTTCTTCGACAAAGAAAACGATCAAAAAACTGATAAATTTAATTTAAATTTCACTTTCTGCTTGTTTTCCACGGAGAAGGGGCTTTTGGGGGGGTTGTCTTCGGCCTTCGGAAGCTCATCCTTCACGTTTACGACGGTGCACATGACCAGTCATTTTTACGAGGTCCATAGCTCTTGACGGCATTTCCCGCTTTTTTTCCCGGGCTTTTGCATTTTGTTGCAATTTGAATATTCAATTACTGCATTTCAGTTCCCGGATCTGGGCTCCAGCCTGCGTCTCAGCCGCTGGTTGAAACCCTAGGTTTCCGCCCACAGCAGCTTGAGGCTTCTGCTCGGCAGATCCCTCACTTCCCCTCGTTGCTGCTGCGCTCCTGTCACCTCTAAGCGCAGCCCCACGACCCCGCAGGGGGCCCCTAGGCGCCAGCGTGTCTAAAGAGCAGCCCCAGCAGCAGCAGCAGCAGCAGCAGCAGCAGCAGCAGCAGCAGCAGCTGGAGGCCGGCCCGGCCGCTGCGCCCGGGACAGCGGCAGCCGGGACTCGGGAGCGGCGAGCCGATGAGAACCCCGGGGCCCCGCCCCGGTGTTGGCGGCGCTGTGAACGTGGACGGAGTGCCCCACTTTCCGGAGCCGCTGGCCCCCGAAGAGGTGCCTGCGGCGATCGCCGCAGCAGAAAGCCTCCCGCAGCCCTGGTGGGCTTTCTGGCGAAGACCCACGCGCATTCCCTACAGGCCGCAGGTGGTGGAGGTCTGGCAGCACGTGGCTTACGAGTACCACGTGTTGGGTCGCCGGCGCCCGCGGCCTGAGGGCTGAGGCTTCGCGCTGCGCTTTCCGCGGATTCCAAGTGGGAAAGCGAACTTTTTCTCCGCTTATTTTCCTAAATTCACAAAAATTCAACAACAAGGAGCTCCTCGCTGCAGATTTCCCCGCAAAACCTGCACGCCGCGGCTCCGCACGCCTGCATGCGCGACCATGCATGCTCCTGAAGCAACGCCTGCAGGGGGGCCCCAAGGGGGGCCCCCTGGTGCAACTTCAGGCGGCCCGGGGGGCCCCTCTGGCGGTGGACGCGCCTTTCCCCGCAACTTCGCTGGCAGCATCTTTCCTCACTTGGCAAACATCTCCAGGGTGGGAATCGCGTCTTTAATTGCCTTATCTGAAGTGAATATGTGATATTGTGCTGCTAAATTTCTCAAGATTTAAATAAAGTTCGAATTCAATTCATGTTTGTGCAAGTCGGCGGCAAATAGACAGCACACTTTTGGCTCTTTTACTCTCAGCAGCTTGATTCTAATCTGACAAGTTTCTTTGGAACACGAACTTGGCTTTGTTCTCTTTCTCTTTGTAGCACCTCTGCAAATTTCGTGTTGTCTTGCGCCCTCTAGCTTCCATTTTAATTGCTTGTGTTCCCGCTGCTGCTGTTCCTGCTGCTGCTGCTTTTCTTGCTGCTGCCGCTGCTGCTGCTGCAGCCTCCGGCAAAGTCTTATTCGTTCCGGAACGCGGATGTTCGGTTTTTTGGCGGAGTGAACGAGCAGGAGGAGAAGGAAGACAACTCGGAGAGCGACGAGGAGCAAAATGAAGTTCAAAATAAATGTTTGAGTCCGCTCAAGGAGTTTTGCTGCGCCGTTTTCCCCAACACCTACCCTTTCTTCTGGCTGCTGCTGCCCTTCGTCGTGTGTGGCGTTCTGGCTGCTGCCTCCTATGGCGACCAGTCAGACACCAGCCAAGAGGGGCTTCTTGTGTTCTCCACAGAAAACCATTTCCACCACAGCAGCAACACCCCGGAATCCCAAACAGTATTTGTCAGTGACAGCCGACTGCGCACAAATATTAGCTGCTGATTGCATGTATTTGATCCTTTTTTTCCTGATCTCATTAGCCAGCAAAGCGACACGACACTGCGTGGGCACTGCGGCGCCCGCCTCCGGCTCTAGTGAAGGAAATTTCGTCCCTTCGAAACTTACGTGCAGGGCTCAGGGTTCAGGGTTTAGGGCTTAGGGGTTAAGGGTTAGGGTTTGAGTCTTGCGTTTGTGGCTTCGAGGCTCAGGTGAAGCAAATGAGCACACGGGAACTGACCTTGCAAGGCGTCTGGGTTCTTGCTTGCATTTCCCTGGCGAACGCGGCTGCATGGCTCGGCTGCATGGTGTTCAGGTGAGAAGCACCAATCCCCGACTTGAAATGAGGGTTTTTTCTTTTTTGTTTTTCTTCCAACTGGCAGATTTACGGTGTCAGTGAGGGCTGCGTTCATATTTTTCGATTTCATGACTGGCGGCCCCGAGGCTGGAGCCAGATCCCCCAGTTTAGGGTTTAGGCTTTCCATTATCTGGGGCTGAGACAAGAGCCGTTGGCGGGCAAAGAATTCGAATAAGGGTTTATGGGAGATTCCCCAGGCAAATGCTAGTGTGTTCAGGGCCGTGGGCTTGACGCTGATTGTCAACATTGGATTGTGTCAAAACCAAAGCATTTCTTCTTTGCTCGCGACCGTGGACCCGGAGTTGGTTTACTTTCTCTGGAGTGTCGGAATGCACATGTTCTGGCAGAGGACAGTCAGGCAAGGTGACCTTTCTCATGCCTTCGCTTCAGAACTGAGGCCTCAGCTTAGTCCCACCAGCTTGGGCTCTAGAGTTCTTTACTGTGTTCTAGGTTGCCTGCAAAACATTGGCAAAGCTACTAGCCACAGGCTTCTGCTGCGAAGCCAAGACCCAAACTAGCCCCCTCAACCCTTCCGCGGGCTCAGTCTGCAGCCAGCCTGCAGCAGCACTCAGTCTCACTAGCTGGCCTCATCATTTTCCCAAAAGGCTGAATTTGAAAAGCTTTTGCTGCTGTTTCCCCGCGGGCCAGCGCCTCTTCGTCTGCAGCAAGGCTGCCGCTGGGTCGGGGGTGTTTGCCTGTTCAGGAAGGCTGTTTGGGGTGAAGGCCGTGGAAGACGGGAAGAGGGAGGCGGTGCTGCAGCTGTATGAAACCCCCTTGTTTGGTCCTTCTGTGTTCGTTTCGGCATCCATGGCGAAGTGCCACTATGTCCTTAGTCTTGTCGTCATCGTCCTCACTGCCAGGAGGCTGCTGCGAAGCATCATGGTTTTCTACTTCGAGCTCGGCTTCATGGCCAGCATGAGCGGACAGCTCGTCAAGTACCTCACCAAATACGCGGCGCTTAGAAAGCTCAACACCAAATGGTCGGCTACTGTTGCTGCTGCTACTGCTGCTACTGCTGCTGCAACTGCTGCTGCAACTGCTGCTGCTACTGCCACCGCCCCTGCTGCAGCCGCTGCACCTGCTGCGGCTGTGGCTTCAAGCCGCAATTGCCGGCTCCGCCGCGGCCTGGACGTCGAAGGAGGTGACAAACATTTTAATTTCGCGTAACTTTGCTACATGGTTTGGTCTGACCTTGTTTGATGAGTGTCAGTCTTATCGAGTGTCCCAGCTTCTCTTTTTGTGAATGCTGCTGCAGTTTAAATGCTTAACAGCTAGCTAAACAGTAAACCACAGCCTGAGTGTGTGCATGCGGCTGCATGTCCAGGGCTGCGTACCAACTGTGCAAGGAGACAGCCTCCCGAGATAGTGAGGCTGGCAGCCAGGAAGAAGACGAGGCCCCCGAGGCGGAGAGGGGCCCCCGTTTAGACGTGGAGGCCCTGAGAAGGGGCAGGAGCGTGGCTTCTGTTGCCTCTCGCTTTTCACGGCATCCTTCTCTTAGAGTGCCCACGCGGGCCCTTCCCTCTCTTGTCAGAGATGAACAGTGAGTGCGGGGCGTTTCTTTTCTTTTGTCTCTTGTGGCGTTCTTCTGTGCCCAGGTTTGCCGGGATGCCCCTCAGTAGGCGCGTGGTGCTGCTGCTCGCACTAGCAATATTTTATTTGCGCTGATTTTTTTGTTCTCGTTTGGTTGATTCGCTCTATTTTGCCTTTCCATCCGTCTTGTGCAGATTTCGCTGCTTTCGTTTCTGTCTTGCTTTCTCTGACTTTATCTCTTTTCAGCCTTCATCAGCAGCAAGCTGCGCATTACGCGTCACAATAGTCCTTTTTGTCCTTTTTGACCTCCTCTTTTGTTTCCGTTTTGGGGCGTGGTGAACGCATGCAGTTGCCTGCAGTCTCAATCTGCTGTTTCAGGGAATTGCCGCCGCCTCCTTCCTCCGCCCAAAGCCGTGAAGTACAAAGACAGAAGGCCAAGCAAGTTGGGGGCAGCTTTGTGAACAAGAGCATTCGCATTAATTATTTTCGCTTCCGGCCTCAAGAGAATAAAAACATACAAGTCAGAGAGCTCAGAGGACAGGGTTCGTCTCTCAGTTTATATCTCTTCCACTTGTTTTCCTTCGCTTCATTTCGCTCCATATCTCCTCGCTTTGGGTCTTTTCATTGTTACCACCCAAAGACCCCTACTCTCCGCTTAGTTGTTTTGCATGCCTCTCCATGACTGTGTAATTGCCCTTTCTTTTGTGTTTTTTCTCTGTCTTTGCCCCTCTGTCTGATTGGATTCATTGCGCATTTTGCATAGCCTTGGCCGTAGAGTGTGTTGGCGCGTACAGGCATTCCCAGTCAGCTGACCCGCTCTTCAATTGAGCGCTGCAAGCACAGCCGCGTGCACCACTGGCTGCTGCTGCAGTACGTGGCAGTTTTCCCCCCGGCTGTGTTCCTAAAGGGGGAACGCATAGAAATTGACTCCAAGGCCAAGGCTCGGTCTGTATCTGACCGTCTCTTTATGGCGCTGGCACAGGACGCAGCAGAGCTGGCAGCAGAAGGACACTTCAGAGAATCTCCTGATCTGAGGCAAAGAGCGGACCCTGCTGCGGACGGGCTGCAGCAAGGAAGACCACCGCAGCAGCAAACCGAACACGAAAGAACTGTCAACTGGCTGGGCAGTCCAGCGCTGCGCAAGGTCGTCACAGTTGACCCCAGCGACGACTCAAGCGTGACTGCGACAGCACCGCCAGCAGCAACAGCAGCAGCAGTAAAGGCGAGAGGTGCATCAGGAACAACGGTAGCAGCATCAGCAGCAGCAAGGCTGTACCCCACAGACGCGTCTACGCTGCCTGCTAACAACAGCACCGCCGCCACAGACCCAATGGCTGCTGAAGAAGGGGCTTGCGGGGCCTCTTCTGGATTGGCCACTGAACTTTTGCCTGTATCTCTGGCTAATGATGCTGCTTCTGGTGCTCTGGATGGGGAAGCTCTGCAACAACGAAGTGAGTTATCTTCTTCAGACTGCAATTCAGTTGCGTCGTCAGTCAAATCCAACAGGGACCGACACATAAAGGTTAGGAGTAGGCGCATCTCAGAGATCCTGGGCACAGCAGCAGCAGCAGGAGTTAGTTCCGGCCGCAGCGCAGAAATGGGAAAGAAAGGCTCAGCAAATTGGCTTCCTCCTAAGGCGCAAGAACGAAGGGCTGCTGACAAAGATGCCCCTGCCTCTATCTCGGCGGGCAATAAGAAAAAAGAAGCAGAAGAGCAGAAGAAAGAAGCAGCAGAACAAGACACAGACAAGCCGAAGGGTTTCAAAACGTTAGGCGGTCAGCCAGACAAGTTCAACTTTGTAGCCTAGAGGCACAGTTTGCGAGATTGACGGCTAATACTCAATTCTTTCTGCAATTGTGGCTTGTATTCGCAAAGAATATACTGCGCAGACGCGGCGTGTACAAATTCTGGGAAAATAGACACATTAAGTGCTGCAGGCAAATATGCATGTCTAAGTCTATTTTTTGCATGCACCCTTACTGGGTTCTTATGCTCAGAGGCATTCGAGGCATCTGTGGGCAATATGGAAGGGGCTCACGGCCGCTCTGCACGAAGTGCTGCGACGCAACACATCTCGACTCTGACTCCGTTCAACATTGCCATTCGGGCCCCCTCACTGGACGCAGAACATGGCGAGCCTCCGGTGAGCATTGGAGTTTGTGTTTAGTTGCCGTTGAAGGTGCCGCTGAAGACAGATGGAGGGGTCAAACTAAGGTCGTACAGGCTTTAACTCAAAGCTTTTCCCTTTGCTGCTGATCTTGTTGACTTTCTTGTGAACTGTCTTGCAGCCGCTGCTGCTGTGTAGACCTTTTTGTTGGAGGCCAAGAGACGAGGTGGCAGATCGACGATCACCACCACAATGGAATATTGTGTGCTTTTGTATGCTTTGCTGATTGCAATTTATTTAGGCTCCCAGGTTTGCATCCGATCAGCAACAAGGCCAATGGCGCCCTTCTGCATCTTCTCGCGCAAGTTTTCGAGGAAAAGCGTTGAGTCAGAGTCTGGAAGATCTTAGTTCTACCCCTGCAGCTGCCTTCACTGCAAGCTGCTCTACAGATCGACAGGACAGGTCCGACGGAGATACTGAAGTAATGGGGCCGCCCCGTCTTACCTGCAGCGGAGACACTGGGAAGCGGCAGTCCTCTTGCTCCACGCATAATTTGCCTTATGGGGACTGGAAACAGACAAAGACAGAAATGAACAGTTCTTTTTACCCCACAGCCCCTCCGCTATGCCAAAAGCGGAGTCTATACAGCGGGCCACCGTCCGGGTCTATCTCAGAAGAGGACCAAGATATAGAGACAGGACTTCAAGAACGCATGCAGCGGGATCCAGCGCTGCTAGGGGCAGCAAATTTGAGCTCACGTTTGTATTCTGAAGACATCGACAACATATTGTACCCTAAGAGCTCCTCCATCGCCTCAGACTTCCACGTAAGACGAGGCTCGTTGGCCAGCGGAGATGGGGGCGGCACACGCCGTCTTCTTGACCCCAGGCATGTAACTGATGATGACTACTTTGCCAGCCAGAAGGTTCTGTACGGGTATTCGGGAGTCTCGCCGGAGTACTTCACAAGAGATTTCGTCGAAATGTTCCTAAAAGGTGACGAAGTCGATGAATTCATGAAACTCGTCGACTTGGCGGGTAAATTCCACATTTAAACCATATCACAGGCCAGCCATATTCCTTCCAGATCGAACGCACAGCTTGAGCACTACTCCTGCACAGCCTTACGTACTTAACGCTGAGGTAATCGATTTGTGTGACACGATTTACCACAGAACATGCGAATAAGCACAAACGCGCAGAGAACCAAAGCAGCGTATCAGGCTTTAAGAACTGCTAGCAAAGCACACATATTAGCTTTTGAACCTAGAGCCACGTGGGATTAACCGAACTGTTGCAGGCCACGGCAAGATCAATCAGCCAATGTTCAAGAGGGCCGTTGTCTCCATTTACAAAATGCGAAAGGCACTTCTTAAATCCCTAACAGTGAGCTCCTTTCAAGCGTGAACCTTTCCCGTCCCGCCCCCGGTTATTTGGATTTAACTGAGCGCAGCGGCCCTCCCTTGCTAAATTGATTCTACAGGCCCGCATTGTTGTTCCTGTGAAGATTTTGCAGCAATGGGAGGCTAAGTATGAGGTCCATTTGCACTGCTCTGTCTACGGCCTTTGCAGAGTCAGGCCAGCATTTGCAAAACTGTTCGGCGAATGATATCTGTGGTGTTGTGGGTGGCGACGCTGGTGGCGATGCTGCTTGTGTTTGGAGTAAATCTCAATACGGTCCTGGTCTCTGGCGCAGCATCTATATCTGCGCTAGTGGTCGCGCTAAGTAAGTGCCTAAACTCGGACAGGAATTCTCAGCTTTCACGTTGTGAAGTGCCTTCTTCAGGAAATGCGCGGTGAAATGACTAGACAGAAGCTTTGACGTTAAAGTGGAAGTGCGTGGCGACTTATGCTTTGTCATGGGACTCTAGGGCTCTAAATATGGGCCTCGAAATTTAGTTTCTGGTTTTCAAGTTAAAAGGACAACTGCGTTTCGAAATGGATTCATGCGAAAACCTGCGTAGTTCATTTCTGGCATCAGGAACCTGCCAGATCCCCAATTCCCATGGTGGCGACTTCCGGTGACTCTCTATTTTGTCTTAAAATATGTCGCTTCACATCTCGTTTGTGTCCAACATTCTTGTGTCCTTTTATTGACAAAAGTGGTCATTTTTCGGCAAGCTTTAGATGTTCGTCTGCGCGTGTTTGTTTTTTTAGGCTACATTTACCAAAACTTCATCACTGCTGTCATATTCGTGGCATTTACTAATCCTTACAACGTGGGCGACAGAGTGCGCATTGACAATGGCGAGGCGATGTACGTGCGCAACATCCATACGTACACGACGGAATTCGTAACAATTCATTCCAAGCCGGTGAGCATCTACCCGCAGTCTTTGCCCTGTGCACGTTGCTTTCATTGCGCTGCAAACAGTGCATTGCTAATGGGCTTTGCATAAGATTGGATTTTGTGGCTGAGAAAGCTGTGCTTTCGTACACTGCTCCTTATTTATGAATCCACTGAATATGAAAGAAAGGGGCACCGGGAACTGTTCTACGCTTTTGTTCAGATTGTGTACAGCAACAGCGTTTTGTTTGGGCGTCAGTTGACTAACGAATCCCGCGCCACAAACGCCACATTCTCCATGCCAATGCGACTGGACATTCGCACACAGCTGCAGGCACTCCGTTTCTTAGAGGCGGGAATGCGCAGGGCCATTGCTGCGAGGCCTATGGATTTTGTGAAGGACTCATTTAGCATCTACATCACTGATGTGCAGCCAGGACGGTGGATGGATGTACGCAGCTGACCATTTCGTTGGCGGCTTGAATAAGTAGCCGTGAAATAAGATACTTGAAGGCATTGCCATTTTGATTTCGGGATTTGAAAGCGATGAATTGAGTAATAATTGTCCCAGCTTATGCGTCTGCCAATTTCTCAATGTTTTGGGTTGCCTGGTCGTCTATTATTTTCTCCCATGTGTTTCGTGCCTCTCGTGAGTAATCCAATTTGTACTTAGCATGCACCTAAAACACATATCAGAAATACGTAGAACGCTTGAAGTGGCTTGAAGTGCACCCTGCTTGCATCCAGAACAAATTTCAAGATGCTACAGAGATGAGATAGCATGAAAGAAGCGTGAACGTGAATATGAAAGGTATGAGGTAGCAAGTCGTCGACCATGCTTGGATAACGAGTAATTGAGGGTCTTATTGCTGATTTGTCCGGTTCCTCCTTCGCTTATTTGTTTCTGTATTTTTCAGATAACAGTGTGGCTGAGCGCGGTTGAAGGCTGGGGCAACACATCCAAGGTCTTGCGGCTGCGGACGGACATGTTCCTCGTACTGCAGCGTCTGTGCACCCGCTTTGGTATTTCATACCAGGAGCCACTGCTACCAGTGCATCTTAATGCAACACAGTTCTCGGCGTCGACCCCGCCACAGGCAGCAGGGACTGCAGCCCCTCGTGAGGAACGAGCGATGCTGTGCCAGTTCACTCAGAACTAGCAGTGCACACCCCAAAGTTACTCCTTACTATATTAAGTAATGAGGACAATAGCTGGTGACGGCAGTGGTCCAAACTGCATCTGCTGTAGTGCACCACGCATGAGTCGCAGCCTAGCTGCAACAGGGGAAGCATTGTCTGCGTGTGTGCTACTCGCATGTATACAGAGTTTCGAGCAACACCGTCTCATGGCGCTGCTGCTGTTGATCCTAGTTGTTCGCGTTATTTGGGGAAACAGCGAGACGAGTGTCGGTACAAGGACAGCCCGCCGACCCATATGGGCGTGCTTTTGGAAGACGCCCTCTGCGACTCTTCGCTGTTAGCATCACTCGACTCCCCAAGTGCTCCACCTGTTGCACCGAGGGAGCCGCCCCGAAGAGCTCCAAGGAGGAATTCTCCAGCGTGGCAGGAGCAGAAGCAGCCTCACATTGCAACCGGGCTTATCGAAGCACGTGCGCCAGTCTACTGCGGCGAACCGGATGGGTGGAATTTTGAGGGTCCCAGAGCAGCGTTGAAGTACCGGAGGTGCCACAGACAATCCAGATAATACAAAAGCTTATCTGCTCTCTGCAACTACAGTCCAGGGAATGGCGCAACTTGTGCCAGTAGGCAGGAACTCTCTGCAACAGCCAATTGCTTCGCTCAAGCGGCGCCAGGAGCTCGACCAGAGCATACAGTAAACAACTTTCGCTGCAGTTCTACCTTTACTCCTGCTGTGGGCTATGAGGAGGCTGAAATCAGTCAGACCCACACATAATATGGCAATATACCCATTTATACCAAGCGGAGGGGAAGATAAAGTGAGATGCCGAGAAGGCGGCACCTGTTATTGGGCAGACTGTAAAAACTGTTTAAAAGGGAGTATTAAATTCTGTGTGGATAATTCAAGTTTTCTTTATATATTTTTCCCCAGTAGCTTAGTTCTACTTCGCTCTTCCCCAGCTCTAGAATTTGTGTAAAAGTTACGACTGCTACTTTCAGTCTTCAAAAGAATTGCTTTGATCACTTGGTGCATTATTTGCCTCTCAATTTGTGTTTATTTGGCTTTCCAAGGGGCGTCTTCAAAGCAGAATGTAGGAGTTTGAATTTTTTCTAGAAATTTCTGTATTTCGCACTACTGGTTCCTCCGAACTCAAATAGTGGCTCAAACAAAGCCGGCCTACAAGCTCCATTGACGCTAGCCCAAAGCGTGTGGCGAAATAAATATATTGATCCAGGAAGACCGCAGCTTGCAAGAACGCTCCGCTAAATTGTGGATGATTAGTTTTTCGCGGCCTTTTTCCAAGGATGCTGCAGTACCTAGAGAGTAAACACGCTTGTATTAAACAGTGTCGGGCCATTGGAGGATGCTTCTTTGCACTTCCAAACCATTTCGCGTTCGTAGAACTGGTTGCGTGCAAAAATTACAGTAGACCTCAGCACAGATCTCCATTACCTTGCAATTTTTACTAGTTGCCTCCGGCAGTTCACTTCACTCGCATCGGCCCCTTTAACTGGTGGATCGAATTCTGCTTGTAAATACACGACCCCAGGAAGCTCCTTCAAACTGGGCGTACCAGTTTACCAGGTTGAAGAAGAGTTGTAGTTCAAATGTTGTCTGGAAAAGACAAGAGACTGTGTGAGCCGTTGTGAAATGCGTTTGATTTTGTCTGTCTTTTTATGCAGGCAAAGGGCTCGTGGCATGCAATCATGCTATTTATCAGTAGCAGCCGACTTCATCTCCGGAGGGAGAATACATGTAACCTCCTGTGATTCCTGCTGAAGCGCGAAATTCCACTTCGAAGCACTTTTTGCATTGGCTCTGATCGTTTTGGTGCAATAATACTTGCTAGTCATGGCAGTCTTGAAAAGCTGCCGCAGCCATTGGACTTTCACCTGGGGAATGTCGGCTACGCCCTTTCGGCATCGCTGGCCGGCATGCGACTCTCACTAGCAAAACAGATCTTAAGAACTTGGGTTACCAATAGCAAACTCGTTGCTAGCAGCATATGTTTCAGAGCTAGATATTCTCAAACTGTCAGGCAGGATAGCTTGCGTTCTACACAAACACGTTCACAAAAAAGAAGGTACCCATCCGATCCCTGGAATTTTTTCAAGATAAGGCATATTGAGCTCAAATTCCAAGACAAATTCAATGTTCTGTTTGCATTTGCAAGTTGCTCGAAGATGCGTCCTGTATCTTTTGCAAGAACATGGCAGCGTCCTGGAGAACGAGCCGCAAAGAGATCGTCCCATACGAAGTACATTTCAGTCAAAAGGTTAAGTTTGTCTTGTGCACTGTAATTCTGGTGGGGTTGTGGGAAATGGCATTTCACATGAGTTCTTAACCGATACAGTTGCTCTCGCTGTGATTGCCGCGTCAGCTGCCCCTATTTCGTCATGATCACTCTGAAAAGCTGCGCGCATCTAGGGTTCTACAGTGCGTAGTATTTGTATAGGCAAATGTGTACTTAAGTTTCAAAGGAGTTAGCTTTGTTAAGGACAAATTTGCATGAACAAGCGCACAGCCCACTAGGACTGTCAGCCCTAAAGAGGCAAGCGGGGCTGCCTCAACAGAATTTAAAGGATGAATGCATAAATTCAAGAAATTATTTGTGCATTTTTAGTCGTATCTGGGGTGATCGGAGAATTTTATTCTAGAATGGAAGCCTACTTTTCTCCGCTCATGTTCTACACGGTTCTAGCGGCCGCCTCTCAAGCGGTAGGACACGGGTTGCATCGAAACCTTTTGGAGCTTCACAATCAAAATGAAGGCTCCTCACAGCTACAGATTGACTTTAAAAAATCGCCTCAACTGAATATTGTCGCAAAACCCGTCCTGTTTTTCGCTCTGCTAGCTGCTACACTGGGCTTGGTGTTTGCCGTCCTCAATTGCTTTGAAGCCTTAACTTCTGGCAGCGAGGAAAGCACTACCGGCATGAATGCGAGACGACTTGCTGTAGGATACGAAGATCCTTGCGGCGTAAGTTTACTATCAGTCTTCCTGGTTCTGAGTTCTGTGTAACGGTGCCTTTGATGTTGTCCTGCATTCATTATCACTTGTCCCAGTAGTGATTCACTTTCATTCTAACACCTTGGCTCCAATAATTAGGTGGAACGGAACAGCAGCAGCTGAAAATGGGCTATACTTCTGAGGAAAGGCCAAGGTGAGTGCGCCGGTGTTTAAGCAGGACTCAACACTGTATAGATGTAGTCCCGCTAGCTGTGCGTTGTTGGGCCGATAAAAATATACTAAGTATGTGTTCGAAACTTGTTCTGCACCTGTACACTAAATAGGACATCATTCGAGAAGTACTTAGACTTGGTAGTTGCTTAGCGTATATGTAAGAAATTCCGTCGCGATTTCGCATCTCGTTTCCCCACAGCAAGTGTGTTACTGCAGTGCTCCTCAATTCACAGAGAATGAGTGACAGACCTTGACTATTTGGAAAGCCTGCGAGCTACGCAGCGCGTGCAGGATTTCGTTATTACCATGAAGCATTGCAGCGACAAACTGGACATAAACTTCAAACCACTTTAGTGCGCTTTTGCTCAGGTAGTGGAACGGTTATAGTGTTGTGCCATAATTGGACACACGTCTCGATTACTTTTGCAATTTTTTGTTACCTACAAAGCCCTGCTCATCTGCGATGCTTCTGGAGATATGCTAAGATGAAAGGAACCCCCGTGAATCCCCGTGAAAATCGAAGCGACAAAATGTGAAACGTTTCTGCAAAGCTGCCTCTTTCGGTCAATTGAATGAGATTATTACCCGTTCCCCAGGGTCTGCAAATCCGTTAGCGCTGCCGTTGGCTTATTTCTGAATTCGTTAAATTGGCACGTCTCTATTGAAGTGACTGTCTATTTACGTGCACATAAACAGCTTGTTTGTGCCCGTCATCATTGCAACTGGGGCAAGTCATTGATTTTTGTGTAGACGTTGATACGTAGGAAAACAAGGATTGTTAACAGCCTGGTACTGCAACACATTCCTACTGTGGGGTTGAAAGAGGTCTGTCCACGGCAAACAATGAAGGAGCTAGAAATACTGCAAATGGCTTCCTATAGGTGGTCATGCATGCAAACATATGCTCAGAATACATATTTAAATACGGGAATGCGCGAAACTGTGTCAGCTGGCTAAGCGTTTACCACTGAGAATGGAAATTTGGAAAACTTGCATTAAGAGTTGGTGTCCGGTAATCCATTGCTGCCTGGTACGGGGAAAATCTAGCTGAAGAAGTGGCGGCTGGATATGTGAACATATGCTTCAATTGTTTTCCAGTATTGGTGTTCTGTGAAGGGGGCAAATAAGCGAGGCTACGATTAGCGCAAAGCTGAACATCGTGAGTGGTTGTAGGCTGTGTCCTTGCTTCCCGATGTTTGAGGATTTGTCCTGATTTCACTTAAAATTAAGCTTATCAAGACTCATGGCTAGCAAGCAGATAGGGGCCAAGCGACACACGAAGCTCTTTGAAGCCAGCATTGGGTAATTGCCGCTTAAATTTGGACAATGAGGTACTCTAGGGGCTGCGCGACAAGATGTAGAAGGCTGCTCTGTGGCGAGAGCAGGCTGCTAGCTGAAGCAAGCAAGAATGTCAGGGCGTTGCATGTGAAGTTTGGTGGGCGGTGTGCCGACGGAAGAAGAGGTACGTTAACAGTATCTCAGAGTTACGAATCACATATGTGCGTGCTACGATTTTCTGTGCGTATAAATCGCAGCACCACCTGGGAATGCCCACACGCAAGGTATGGAGGAGCCGTTAAGTGTTTTTTGAAGACACACTAGAGGACAGCCCAAGGAGTGCTTTTGGGTGCCTTGAAAAAAACCCGACTGTTAAACAAAAGAGTCAGATAGCGGCTGTGAGCGCACAGCTCCTCTGGCGCATTGCCAAGCACTGGGGCGTAATTTGGCGTTTGAGGGCAGTTGGCAGTGTTCGTTCTGTCGGCGTGTGGAGTGGCGAGGGTAGGGTTTCTTTGGTGAGCGGGCCTGTGGTGGGTTGTTGAGGAGCGTCTGGTGAGGGCGTCAAGGCGTTGGAGTGCGACGTGCCGGAATTGTGTGTGTCAACATTATTTTGGGCGTGCAGGAAGAGCAGGAAGTGGGTGCCGACCCAGTGGCTTGTTGGGTGTTGTTGTCTTGGTGCGTCAGTCTGGGATTTTTGAAGTGAAATGCGGTCGTTGCACTGCAGAGTGGTGTGTGAGAGAAACGTACAC
>NW_013654607.1:0-17354 GCF_000499385.1 Eimeria necatrix
GTCAAACGCCTCTCCCTATCTCTGCGAACAGTCCTTGTTCACGGTGAAGGCCTCGTTCGGCTACCCAGCGGCTCCGTGCTCGACACATACCTCAACAGACGCTCAACCACACGCCACCGTGTTGACACTTAGGCAAACCCTCCAACGCACACACGCACGCCATCGCGCGACTCTCGCAAAGCAGTCCTGACAGTCGCGCATACTCACGATGTCCCCGCCCACTAATCCCCGGCTTTCCGCACACGGTTCGGCCTTCATACGTGCAGCTCTTAGCCCAACAAAACTCACATCCTAAATTCCCATCCCCAAACCGCCTTCTTCCCTTCCTCATCAGGTGCTTGCACCACAGCTCACGTTTCTTCACTGCCTAAAAAGCTTCTGACGAAACGAGAGTCTTCCCAGACCATCCGCCAGTGTGCGCTTGTTGTATTGGTACGTGAAACTGTTCAACGCGCTTCCAAGTGCGCAACAACGCAAACACCTGGCGCCAAAAGCGCTACGAACCACCCAAAACACCACTCGTAGCCCGACAAAACTCACATCCTAAATTCCCATCCCCAAACCACCTTCTTCCCTTCCTCATCAGCTGCTTGCACCACCACTCACGCCATCGCCTCCGCCACCACCCTCGCCACGCCCAGCAATCAACACAGTCACACGCCCAAGTCCTTAGCCCTAAACACCACCAACAGATGTATATTGCAGCACTTAACCGAAGTAGGTGTTTTGCTTTTGTTTCATTAGCGAGCGCAAGACCATGTATTTCTTGTGGTTGCACGAACCCAATTTTTGCAATACGCTGAGTGATAACACCTCTACTGCGCGCAGCCATCTCGATTTGCGGCAGCAGCCGGAAGTTGCTTCCGGAAATGTTTCTAATCTTGATAGCCTTAAGAACCACTTAGATCTTGAGTTAGACGTTCTGTGATACAAGTTTTTCAAGGGAACGGTGAATGTGTAATACTTTGCTACGAAAGCAAAATTTTCCACAAATTTGGCTAGCGCGCTTCTTTCGACACATCTGCCTAAAAGCCGAATTCCCCGTTGCAACGCAGCACCTGTAGACCGCCTTCGGTCATGAACATCGACTATCACAGGTTTCCTGATGCACAATTTTTTGGCTTTCCTTGTAGGGCAACGCTTGTCAGTGGTTCTTGAAAGCGTACAATCTGTTAACAATACTTCCCCGCCTCTCCACACAGTGCAAATCGGTAGGCACCCTGGCAAGTCTTTTGAAAAAATGCCTCTAGCAGTTTTATCCATGCTGTTGCGGCTCTTCAGGCTTTGCTCTCCGGTGGTTAGCAAAAGATCTCTACCAATGTTCAGGAAAAACTGTATAGGTACTTTGACTTTTCCAGCGCCTTCTTCATGCTTCATTAATTCCATAAATGCTCAGTGTAGTTAGCTGTAGAATGAGGGACAATGGACTGTGGGGGGATGCTCAGTTGGTCCACGTTAACGCACAAATGTCTACAGTAAGATATCCGTTGTACGGTCGGGCGAACGTAGGATGAGTTCCATTCTTGGCGGTTTCTGAGCCTCGAAAACCGCCGAAATGACACCTTAGGACTTACCGTCTACTACGCTTGCCTTCATTTGCTCTGACTTACACTCCAACAAGCAACCACAACAGCGCGCACCCGCACCCTTGCAGATTGTATGTCTTCTACTTCCAAGCGTGCTGACCGGGTTTCGCACGCACGTCGTGCTGTGAGGTCTCACTTGCACTTTTTCTCGTTGCATTCCATCTACTTGCAGACAAGGCTCAGCAAAAAGTAACTTTCAAGACCACAAAAGCATAGAAAATCTTCAAAAGTTTTGATGAAGTCGCGCTGCTTCACAAGTGTTTGTAAAATGCAGCAGCTCATGTGACGGACTCAATAATTCACATTCATGTGTAGCCTTTGAATCAGTCCCTAACTGATTGGTGTGATTGGTTTCTTTCGGGTGCCAAGTGAATGAAATGGCGAAACACAGTGCCTATTTAAAGATCCCAGGCTCACTTGATGGACAGAGTAGCAGCAGCCGAAGATACTACTTCTTCCAGCAGCAACAACCAGAACGGATTAAGCTTAGGCCAAGCATTAGACTGTTCTGTTACCCAACTAGATTATCAAACACCCAGTCCGCTTCCACATGTTAAGGTGTCTGCAGGCTGCGGTCTAACCGGTTTGCCGTAGCAACCAAGAAGTCGTCGCGCTTTTCATCCCGTCATCTTTTCTAGAAGTCTCAGATAGCATGGAATACTTCAAAAGTCAAATTGGCAAAATCTGCAAACTATGCCGTGAGCTGAACGTCATTTTTCCCTGTTGCGCGCATCTTTGGTGCAGCAGATGGCATCGAGCACATCTGTTGCCTACGTTTCGCCCACGGCCACAAACAATGCAACCAATTCACACATTTGTATTTCCAAGGCCATCGAGCCTTGCGCAATGCCCCAATCTTCACCACTGAAGGGATTGCACTATATTGCAGCCCAGCACGCCTCGCAACTCTGCGATAAAACCGCAGCAGCGCCTCCTGTTCAGGACCCCAACGCACCTTTTATTTAGATCTGAACTCCGTGAGAATACCTTTCTGAATCATATTTAGCAGCAATTTCTCCACCAAAGCCGTGAAGATAAGCATGATTATTTCAGCTGCATACGTTTGGAAGAGAAACTGACACATTGGGAGCCAACGCTGTGCAAGCTTCTTATTCCGTGCCTTGCTAGGCGGCCATGCAAGCGGACCCTACGAGTTGCCCCTTTATTCACGATAAAAAGAGGGAAACTTTCGGTTAACAAGCCTGCCGTCTTGTTCAGAGGCTTCTAATTATTCTGGGGTTTTTTTTTGCAAACTATCCCACATGTTTTTACGTTTGTTTTTCTTAACTTGGTACGAAGCCTCTCAGGAAATTGCATTGGCCCGGCAAACTTCGCAAAATTGGCCGACGATTCCAGCGCCTCATGCTATGAGCGCCTGAAATAAAGAAACAGATTGCCTACTCCTTTGAGGCCCACATCACCGTTTCGGGAATCAGAAATTTCTGCATCGATATGAGGCATCGCAAACGGCGCACGCTGGCTTCCCCAGTTCCAAAAGAAAAGGACATATATAATTTGATACATAAACAAAGTATCCAGAGACAGCTTCGAAGCTCCACGAATTCGCCCATTAGTTCAAGGAGCATCGACACAAATTTCGTCGCAGCAAGAACTCACAACGCATGCAGACGGACCACCCTTCGCGTCTCCTAAGCGCCTTGCTGTTCCCGTAAAAGCTCTTGTCCCACTAATTTTCTGGAAGCATGTCACTACCAGGTATATTGCGACCATTGCAGCAGCGACAACGCCAAGCAACAGCGATGTGAAGCCCTCCCTGCGTGACCTGCGGAAGCACTTAGCTGTTAGGGCTTTCGTGTCGAGCCTTTGCAATATCGAAGGAGTGCTTTGTTCGATGTAGCGCGGAGCTCCAGAATGAAATGAGGAGCCTACAGCGCCCACTAGCATCTCTGGTGAAAGAGACTGTGTCTCCTCATTAGGATTCTCTGTCCCCGCAGTAAGTGCATACAGGACGAAGGATGTTTGCAGAGTTAACAAAAGCCAGTGGTGCAGCCTTCCTTGCATTTTGAACAGCATCGTCTGTAAACGCAGTCCTCAATCGCAGGAGCCGTTGTTCATGTGACGCCGAAGGGCCTCGGGCTGGGTGAATACGTTCGTTTCCGACCGTCAGAGGTAAAAGAGAACCACGATATATACGGCAAAGCCGAGAATACAAAATTCAGCTTAAAACATGTTAGGAGTTTGGTAGAAGGGCAGCTTGAGCTCCCGTAGCACTTCAGTGTTGTGCCGATCGGCCTGCGGCTGTGGTCACCGATGGCGCGATGCCATGCGCCACATGGCAAACGTTTTTTAGCACCCTTTACTTTTTTTCAAATGAGCTTTTCCCTTGCAGTGATTTCTGGCTGAGCATTGTGTGAGGAAGAAATGAAGCGGGAAATGCGTGGTTTCTGGGATGATATCGGGCCCACGGGAAACGGGCAGATTGGGAAGGGGGTTTTGTCGTTAAGTGGTAGAGCTCGCCACATACAAAAGTGAGCAGCGCACGTGCTTATGGAAGGGATTGTAGGAAACCACAACAAATATATTTTTGCTTCAGGGAAAAAACACTCATTTTGACTTGCTGCGTTCGACTACGTGCGAACCCTGTGGACGAATGCGCTGAATCCCGCCCATTACACTAGCAATCCAGTTTACAAGACAGCAACATCTATTATAGCACGCAACCTCCATCGTTAGGAGAGTACATGATTTCAAGGGGGGAGACGAGTACGGGGGGAACTATTATGGAAGGTGGGCTCCTGTTTCATTTCACGGGCAGGCTCTTTAGAGAACTTCATATGCGTCACAAATCATTCAGCATAATGTACCTTCGCACTCTACCTCGATGGCAATGGAATGCCTCTGCAGTGCACAGGCCATCAGCTATGGATTCTGAAATGCCACCGAGAAGAACAGGACAGCTTTCTGCTCTTTTTTGTGTTCCGCCTCACTAGTAAAGACCCCGGAATGCTTCTGGCCTCAGAAGTAGGGTCAACTTAGACAACACGTACACGAAAACTGTGAAGTTTTGGGCATGTAAAGGGGTGAGAACTGCCGCTGTTCCTAATCTCTAACCAAATACTAGGAATGCATGGACAAATATTGTCGAATCCCTTCCCGGTTGCTCAGAACATATCATTGCCTTTTGGTTTCGGAGTCTTGTTTGATAAGATTTATGGTGTGCTGCAGTCTAAGCAAATTTCAGCGACTACAAGCAAAACCCCAGCTGCAGGGGCTCTCTAAGTCTGTGACACAACACAAGCATTGAATACAACAGTCCAGCTACTCTGTGACCTTGAACAATCTCTGTTGCAGCCGAACCAACGCGACTGTTCCTATTAGGTCTGGGGCCACCTACGCTCTGCACGTATTCGTGCTGTTCCATCGCTAATGCAGAACGGGATTGCGCCATCCTGGGCACGTGCCCATTGAAACTTCTAGCGAAGTTTTAGTCGTAAGGAGCATCTGTAGTTGGCATAGCATGCCCTTCATGTTCGAGACGAACAGGCGCATTTGAAACTTCTTGGACACGCATTTTGCGCGTCTGCCGCTCTCTTGTTTTCCAATCATGAGTGGTTGAGTCCGCATAGCTCACACGAAGTAACTGCACCCTCCTCTTCTATTGCTTGAGGTTCTGGATGACAACAAGTATAGTACTCAGCATCACATATTCCGAAAGCTTACGTTGTACTCTCAGGAAATGCAAGCTTGTTTACCTAAATGCTTCTCCTCTCCGCTATGTTGGCTTTCAAATGAAATCAAGTGCTGCCGCTGCACCTCGAGGATCCTCTACACGGCGACCCAGTATTAGTGGACAATGGGAACACTCCGACTGTCCACAGCTAAAAAGCAGCAGTAACAGACTAAAAATTTGAGGAAAATGTGCTTGGATGCTGTAAGAAGATGAACCGTTTTGTGCACAGTTTCGGACCAGGCAGCAGGCCGAGCGACGGGCGGAGTGTGGACCTTGGGTGTTTTGAAGCACCCTACACTGGTTTCCAATTTTCTGTTGCTTGCAACAGCAACAACTAGTTTCCCAGACTCCCCATCACCTTTTGTGTCCTTTGTGTCTTGCGCTGTTCAGCCTTCCCTAATCGTGCCTTTAGCTCGGGTCTACAGGGAAGCGTTTACGAAGAAATCGTTCGCTTGGATGATCAGGAAAAAAACCGTGACGCCCTGTTCCCCTTACTCTTGAATGCCAGGGTATATATAAGCCCCACGCCAGGTACTTCGCTGGACAAACCAGCGTAGCTGGGTCGTCAGCATGTCCAGCATCTACCGCGTAGCTACTAGTGTTAAGCTATCCCACACAGTGTTACTCAACACTATCGACATGACGTCTGCTGGACTCGGGACTGACGCACGCCAAATAGCGCCATATGCAATTTCGAATGCATAATGCCAAGTAGCTTCGCACTTCGGCTCTTCGGATAATCCAGTAAGCGGAGCACACACGAGAGCATTCGCCAATGATGCACTTCGTTGCAGCACAGCGCATTTGTCATGGCTCATTCTGCCAAGTCTAAGGACTAGAATCGCAAGAGAAGTATGAAACGTGTACTTTGAAAAGTATTGTAACTCTGAGATACTTGAAAAATTGATATTTGCCGCTTACTTCCCGGAGGAAGGCTCTCTGATGGACCGCCATCCCACATTTTGGCTGAGGCAGTAGCTCTTGAAGAAGGCCCGTTGGTTTCGTGCGAAGCATCACGCATCAAGAAACGTAATGACGAAAAATGCAAAATTCAATGAGATGTATGTGTGTTGCTTCGCTCATCGTACTCAGAACTGATTTCTGTCAAGTAACAAAAATTCTGCGTGAACTACATCGTGTGCGCTGCAGTCATCCAGATATTTGAGCCTGAAATGAGGCCCACGATTTGGAATTTATACATGGAGAAAAATTTAGAGAAGACAGCGTATCGCCTGATCGCCTCTAACATGATGAGTATCGTATCTTCTATGGAAATGCGGAGCTGCCAGTTCACAGGGCACAGTGTCCAATGGGCAAACAGCTGGAGACCAAATGCTGCTGAAAAGAGTAAAGATGCTCAACTAAAGTTCTGGAACAAGATATTGTGCTTATCTTTGATGCTGTTTTTCTTCGGGAAAAAGTTATTCATCCCAACTAGGATAAAATGGGTAAATCATGGGAGGAGAAATGCACATGTTCAGTGTGCAGTTCATCGTCGGAAATCATGACGCACCGTGATTCTATTAAGTACACAACAATGCTTAGAGAGGCTCCTCATATTTTTCATTCTGTCCTCTCGCAGCTTTACTTTTACGGCAGCGTGGTATTGTTTGACAAGGAACATCTTTTACTCCCACGTGGACTTGCGCAAATTTTCAGTCACAGCCCAAACGCATTGTCAGCAGTAATGACGTATTTATCTTATTCCTCGCCATCTCCTGAAATTTTCACAACAGTCTCACATGCCTCTATGGTTTCTAGCCAGCATCATTCCAAGCATTTTGTGAACCACGTGGGGCCGCCACAGTCTCGCGTGACATGCAGTTCCCGCAGCCATTCGGGCAGTTCTTTCATGGTGGCAAGTGCACATCCTGCGTACAAAGAGTACACCGCGGGAATCATTATAAGGTTCCCTTTCCCCATTTTGTGCCTTACGCCTGCATAATGAGGGGATTTCAAAGCCCATCTTCTGGATGTTGCTTGCCGCTTCAGTGACGGTTCCGGACCTCGCTCCACTAACAACTTTAAGATTCACCTTAATCCTAGCAATTCATTCTCCGTATTGTCTTCGTTCAGTTGCTGCACGCGGGGCAAGCGCAATGCCGTGCACAAGCAAGTTGCACAACTTGAAACTTGATGCGCACGGCATCATCGAGCCACTATATACTAGCTGAAGCGCTCTCATCTATGATCCTGAAACCCAGCCTCGCTTGGTACTTTTGCTCTTGTATTAACAAAATTAGCAAGCACATTAGGGCCACGCAGCGCCACGTGCCCTACACAAAAAGTTCTTTTCCACTATTCATGTGCACGCGCTAATTCATGGCCCCCTGCATGTGCGGCGGATGCCATCGAATTAAGGTGGAGGTAACAGTCTGTCCAAAAACCAGTCTCGTGATATTCGACTGTCTGCATCAATGAAAAACGCCGAGCTTTGTTTTTGCTTCCGTTGCAACAATCTTTCGGGATATCGTGGGCCCTTATTAAGGACATGGACTGTGCTTGGGCAGCCGGCTATACGATATCATCGTTTTCCCAATCACCTGAACTGACCATTTTAGGCAGTTTCGTTAGCATCCTAAGGTTTGTTTTGGCTCCAACCCAGCTTGACGTGCCAAAGCACTACTTTGACGCCAAAGCTCATATGTTGCCTCGCTTAGTAGGTTCCAACACAGTTCCCATTAATTTATGTAGGCCACATTGTGAATCGACAAGAAGCACTTCTAGTTGCATCCAATGTGATGTAGTGTTTCCTTTAACAACCACGATGAATGCAAAGAATGTGTTCTAGTGAGCAGTAGCCTGCACGGCCGCCTGGGATTAGCTTTGCGTCGTGGCTTTCAGTACCGCGGGGCCTCATGACGAGCATGGGAGTGGTATTTGCCTGGTAATTAATTTGTGTATTCCCACCTGTATTCCTTCAATTCCGTGACCCTGAATAGCCATTTTCGGGCTACACTGTAGCGCTGCGCAGCACAATTTTCCCCACATTAGCCAATCAATTTACCGGGAAGTTTCTCCAGCTAGACGCTATGAAGATATTCTGCCCTCGTCCCTCCATACCGCAGTGCTGCTCTCATATCTTCGCCATCAAGAAACACAATACGAGACTAGGGGAGCTCTCGCCAGCTGCCGCATTCACATCTAGACGGTATTTAATTTTTGTGCCCTGTTGCTTAGTCGTTCAAGCTCGCGGGGGAACGTTCTCACAGACACCAGTCAACAGCCTGCCGCAGCCAGTTTCAAAAAGTTGTGTACTGTGCACCTCATTTCTTTACTCTTTGTTCTCCTCAATCGCACCGGCAGCAGCTTCATTTCAAAGGACTTCACTGCCGTTCAAGATGTTTTTTTTTCTTTTTTACTACTCGCTGTCGTCATGGCTGGACCCCTAACGACAGTGGCTCTTCGCTGCCGCGCCGCCTTCCAGGCAACTCCGAGACACCCCCCATTTTCCGCTTCACAGGCAAAGTTTCTCTTTCCTTTGGACACAAGTGGCTTAACTCTATTTCCTAGTGGAACGCTGTAGTGCAATCTGGCGTTATCGATTCACCCTAAACGCCCCTTACCAAACCATCGCAACGCGCCAACCGCAAGGTATAGTCGGGCGAAAGATACTGAACGGTTTGGATAGATGGTAGAAGAAAATCAAGGGCAACAGGAAGAGCGTTCGAAGCCTGATGGCTGTCCAGTTAACGCATTCTCCAGTAGCATCACCGTGCTTGCCAGCAATGATGGCCGGACAACATCTGGTAGAAGATCTCGGGTCTGTCCATGCGTTAGTCATCAGTTTACTTAATTTTTGCTCGTTGAAAATAAGTTGATTTGGTTGCATGCAGCATATGGCTGCCTTGCTAAGTAGCTGGTCCAGTAGAAATAGTAGGTGATAATCATGCAGGTGCTCCCGAGGTGATTGTGTGGGTAGTATGCGGAGAAATAACTCTATGTGATCTTTGAAAATAGCGAGCACTTGCACAGGCAGCTTTTGGGAATATCTGGATCGTAATCACTCATCAATTTGCGTATAGCTGGGATTGCCCGTTAGGCATAGTGACTCTTCGTCGTCTGTATTTCTTGAACCACACCTTCTGTGGAGGCGTGCATGGATCTTGACAGTCTGCATTGCTACTGAAGAAGCGCTAATCTTCCTTATTTGACTGCTTTCATATGCACTGGCCATTCTGTGGAAGCCTGCTTCCTGCTCTCCCATCACCTTCGTTTCGCAGGAGTGTGACCAGCTGGTTTCTGGTTTGCGCGTAAAGGGAGGTCCTACGGTCCACTAGGGTTATGTTTTCTTCTATGAGAGACCCTTGACGGGCATAGAACTGCACTCCCGCAGCCGGAGCAGCCCACATATTTTAATGAGCCAAGCCTAGACTTTCTGCAGAGGGCATTAGGTCTAATCTGCGGTTAGAAGCAAGTTTTTTCGTTTAGTGCTTGTCAAATTGAGCTTTACACCTACAAAAATGAATTGCGCAGCCTTTCGAAACTGTCTCTCTCCAATGTTATAATTCCACGCACTACACAGGGGGCTCTCACACGTAGCCCGCTCCAAAACCCAATTTTTGACAAGTGCCCTTCCCTTCCCAACATTTCTAATAAGGGCTACGTAGGGAGCGTGGATACATCAAAAGCATTTAAAAAGGCATTCAAAGCTCGATATTTGGCCAGCATTTTCCACTTGGAGCAACTGCCAAGCCTCATTGTGAGGAGACATTTAGTAAAACACGGGGGAGCGGCCCGCCCATTGTTGTTTTCTGATACCTCACTTGCCTGTGAAAATTTATGATTTAACAATATATGAAACATACTGAACTTTTTTGGAAGCGTGCCAGGCCACATAAGATGTGGTGGTAGTGGAGGCGTTTTGGCAGCAGTCCTTCACGACTCGTTTCGGGCAAGGCAGCTCCGTGTTCAAGTAATAGGTTGCGTGACAGCTTTGTTGAGCTCTGCGCTTTTGCTGTATTCAACCAAGTGTCAAGCGTGGCATATTCAAGCACACAACGGAAGGCTACAACAACTTCTACTTCTGGTTGTATTCTTTGAACTCGACACACATAGGAGCCACCAAGCTCGGCGGTTGCACAATCTACTTATTGTCCAACAATGTTGCAAATAGAAGCTTATGGAGCAAGTTTTCATAAGGTATAAGGCACCTCCGGTATTCTGTTTGGGTACAGCCGGGATCAGGTTTAGCCTCTGCAATGGCCCAAGTAGGTGATCCGCACATTCCTGCGGTGCTGGCTTCTTCCTTCACCTGGAGCTTTCCCTATGCAATTGCAAGATGCATGAATAGCTTAGGAATTCGGCGACAAATTTTCTCCTCATTTTCTGTCTGCATATGCAGCACCTGTTAAATTAGGAAGCAATGTGCCTGCTCTCCAGTGGTTATCAATCGGCCCACTTTTGGCCGGCCATCGTTTTTTCCCTTTTCGCTAGTGCTCATTACTTGTAGATGCCAGCATCGATACCCAACGTTTATCAGATTATTAGAAAGAAAATTCCATGTTGTGCCTTCTTGGGTCAGCGAAATCAGCTCCCATGGATGATAGCAGGGGATTTGGCGCACAAGGCAGCCATCGGCAAAGTAATCAGCTCCGCACCACGTCGTTTGCTCTCTTGCTTCACTATCAAATCAGAGATCCTGCCACTTGCTACGAAAACAAACGCATCCTTTAGGATGCTGTCGCTTCGTGGGCGGTGGTCAAGCAGCAAGGTCAAAAAAGAAAAGTTCGCTGCTGCGCGGAACGACAATGAGCTAGTCGCACCAACAAGCGCACGGCCCCATTGTTCAGGTTTTCTCCAAATTGGTGAAATGGATCTCTGCACCAGAGCAATAATCCCGTAGTGCTACTATTGTCTTTCTTCAGGCGTTGGAGATGGCACGAATATGTTTTATCTCACTGGACCTAGTCCAGCATTCCCTGTAGGCGTATTAACCTTGGCGTCCCGTTGAAATGCCTGTGCATGGGTAGCATTACTGCCACTGAAGCAGGAGATATGTGCGGCATTTTAGTAATGTCTTTCATGCCATTGACGTTTCTTCATTACCTCTACCTTCGATTACTTCAATACGATGGATGTGGAGCTTCTTGTGGGTGTCGTTATTCTTTTTCTAAAGGAGAAAATAAACCTTTATTAAAAATTATGTTCTTTTTTGCTTTTTTTGGCACTATTTGATAAAATTGAAAAAACGCATTTGTTTTCCACTCCTTTCTCCATATTTTATGCAAAAATATAGTTAAATTCATAATATCGAACATAATCTTACTAGAGGAGCGGCTTGTCTTGGCTGCAGTTCATAGCTACCCTCCGTGAGTGTAGCTATGAGCTGACCGTTGCAAGGTGCATCTGCCGCTTCAACGTGTCATCTGAGGGTATTTGTAGCGCCCCTGTATGAGCTCTTATAAGTCTATTGTATTGGCAGAAGAATCTGAGTAAGTGTTAGTTTCAGTGAGCGAATGCTTGCTCGTTCCTACACATAAAAGCCTTCTACCAATTAACCAAGGCGCAACAGTAAAGGCAGAAGCAAGACACTCATACGGTAAGTGTGCAATCATGTCATATTTTTATGAAAAGCCGGAACTTTGTTAAACAGACAAAAACAGAAGTCTGCAGTACTGGCATAGCCTAACCACCATGCATGCACAGAACTGCATACTGCGACTAGCATGACTCGCGTTCGCCGGTTAGATGTATGCACTCTCAAAGGGTCAAACACAATGACCAGTCTTCATACAAAAAACGTTTTTTCGCTTCAGGTCCGTGGCAACTCCGCTTAAGTCCAGCGTAAGGTATGCCCCTCCGAGAGGAATGGTATGAAGGTGCAATTTGGAAGACCTCTGAATGACACTACTTGGCAGAGAGAGAACGAGCGCAAACATGAATAGTCGCAGGGCAGTTAAGGTTGCTTCGTATCTTTTTGGCAGAAAGATCTTTATATTGCTGCTAACTGGAGGGGCAGTTGTCGAAGCTTTCAATAGAGATGATGCCATAAAACCGGCAAGGATCATATGACGTTCGAGCGTCACCCTATTACCACTATTGCTACCCCCAACAAAGCAAAAAACTAGCAAATTATTTTTTATTCGGTGCAAAGGTTGTGCACAAATACCATCAGTATTCATAGCGACTACTGACGCAGAGATGACCGGAATTTCATGTAGCCAGAAAACTATGCTGTGCCTTCTTGACATCAGTCAGAAGTGCAACGACGCCTGCAATAAAGCAATAACACTAATCAACCAGCGCGCCTGTTGCAGTGCTATGAGCGTGCAACAGCCTGATGTTAGAGCCGAACACAAGAAGACATACATGCTAGAGCTGAAGCAAGGCAGTGAAACTATGCATTTGGTGATGGCTGCGATCTGGTAATGAGAGGAAATACTTAACACTTGCATGCAGCGTGCAGCATGTTTCATTTGGAAAATTTATTGCTGCTAGTATTCTGTTTGTCAACGGGATCTGGAAGATTCTCGTAATCTTACTGAGAAGTGGGCGAGCTGCAGAGAATTCAAATTACCCTGCTTGGAAAACGCTCTCATTGGTCAATCTGGGGACGTACAGACTGTGTATGAGGCTCTCATTCTGAGCCGCTTATATATTAACACTTTGCCCAAAATATTCTGGAGGGTTAGTACTGAACTCTACTTCTCAGCTATGTTACCTGTAGTAATATAAGCTCGCTCCACTTGGAATGCTACTCCGGGAAGGTAAAACTTCTTGGCAACACACCGTCTTGAGCAAAAGTATGAGAGTACGAAAAGAAGACATGTGTCTTAGCTGTTGTCTAAAGGCAACGAAGACTGCTTCGTAAATAGAAATTTTGCAAGGGCAAGAACCCCGTTACTCACTCAGCCACTTCACTAAAGGACAAAAAATATCATCTCCACCTCTCTGTGTTTCGCCAGAAGTCATAGGAAAAGCATCGCAAATCTTAGCATGAAGCCCACAGCAAAGGTTTCTACTGTGCTCATGCAAAGAAGCTGTGGGGGGCTATTACGATCTCAAGAAAGCCCAGCATTGCCAGCTTCAGCATGTCTGCCGAATAGGACCCCTGTCAAAGTGCGTTTGATTGGCTTTGTGTGCCACTTTGCAGACACACGGTCTTCTTTTCACGGTGCTGAGCTGCTTCATGGCGATGTTAGCACTAACTACACTGTGAAGTATGGGGGTTCTACGTTCAGCACTAACTAAAGCGTGCAGTATGGGGCCTGTACTTTCTGAACTGACTATCTGACAGAATACTTTGATGCTAAGTGATTCGCAGATGTGCTAGCAATCTTACAAGAACCAACCAAGTCAAAGCAAAACAAATGCCACGGGGCTTGGTAAGAGCAGACTGTTGATATCTGCAGGGTGCAGTCCATCGACGCCGACAGTGCCTAGTTTCAGTTGCTTTAGCCATTCTTCAATTTCCCGGCTGACGAGTGATAATGAAGGAGTCAAGCTGGGAATCGAAAGTCGCAGTAAAATGCACCCAGCGAAAATCTGCCGTACTCTTCAACTGGGTATTTTTGCTGGACACCTTCTCGCGAAATGGCCAACTCAAAACAGCGTGAGCTACAATTCCAGAAATAATGCTGCTCAGAAAGCCAAATGCATGCCTGCTCTCAGGTGAAACTACGGTGCGTGCCGTGGCAAAGCACTTACGATGCTTTGCAGACACTCAGCCGGTCCTCAGAATAAGAGAAGTGAACTCGCCCAACATCTGAAATGCGTGCTGCAGAACGAGTCCTCATGCATTCAGCAGACAACAGCAAACAAACATTGTTGCATATCAACTACTGCTTTTAGGGGAAATCTGACAAGAACAGGAAACACAGTAATGCTAATTCCGCGCCACCGGGCAAATGCTTGTCCAGCGTCGAAACTCTTATTCTCCAATCTGAGCGCACAACACCAATAGTAATTAGACAGCAGACAAAATTCACACACTATGCAAGACCATCGTACGGTTGCTTTCCATGTCAGCAAACGTTCCCGTAGTGTAGTGATTCATTAGAAGACCGTGGTGGGAAAAGAAATCGTCATCGAGAGCAGGCCCCTGTTTCTGGCAGGGGTACTTAAGAAGATGCTAGCCTAGCTCTTGAAACACTCAGGCTATCCCTGCTCATGTATATTTCCTAAGAAGCATGTTAGCCTCTGCCGTTACACAGTACGCTTGTTATACGCTGTTCTTGCTTGTGTAAAAAGCACCATTGGCTCCACACACAAATAACTCTATTTTTCAAATGATTAAGGAGCTGGCGCTTGGCAGATACGCTTATCATGCTTGAATGAGCTTGGTTTCTTGGACATCAGCCGTGGCTTTACGGAAATAGCATTCGCGGACCACAGTTGCAGTGTGAAAAAGCAACAGTAGTTTCCATGTCACAAATACTGAAGTGCCGTTCAAGCTAAGCAAGATGCGCATGGTATATTACTAATGGCGTGAGCTATCGAAAATAATGCAACAAAAGCACGACACTCACATGCTGATGCAAAGCTCTGGGAATGAAATAACAAGTAGCCCTTGCCATCGACTGCCAGTAGCCTATGCCATCCTGCTATCGCATTAATGGTAAATAGCGAAACTGAAAGTCATGTGTTCTGTACAGCAAAACGAAAAGGGCTAAGCAGTCGTCTGAATATTTTGCTGGACCCAAGACAAGTGACATGATTTACCAGCATCATATCTTATATCCCGATCCTCTGGAAGGCTTTATTTCGTTGCACTGTACAACAAACCAGATGCTGAACTTCATTTTTCGTACTCAAGCATGCACAACATACTGTAGCAATAACAGAACGAAATGCCTCAGAGAAAAAGTAACTACGGGCACCCGAAAAGGCGATGACAAGCAGTGGCGGAGGCACGAAAAAATCCGTCGTCTCTCAGGAGGCATTCCTCTCAGGACTGCTGGAGCACGCAAATTGACAAAGGTACTACTTGCTAGACTCACAGTGTGCAAAGTAATTCTTGGAAACAATGTAATAATATCTGAGCGCTTAGGGTCGAAAACCCTGTAGGGGGAAGGATGCCTGCATAGCAATGCAAGTCATGCAATATGCTTTTAATTATATCCGGAGGAAAGAAGTGGCCTGACCACACTACGACTTCAATACAGGAGCGCGCGTGTGCCATAACGCACAAAACATACGTTCACCATTCGCCTGACTGCAATCACCAGTTAAAAGCAATAGCTGAAGAATATGTGGCAACTTGGAAAATGTTTAGTGCGCTTCAAACACACGAGAGCGCGCGCGCATCGTCCACAATAGTCTCACTACACTGCATTATACGTCTAAAAGCTAGAAATAGTGCTAACGCCAATCATCTCCAATGTGAAATTCTACTAACGCTTACTGTTGTACCAGGAACAGTACATTAGAACGGCAATTCCTCACGCTCAAGCACTATTCCAACTTCCTGGAGAAACGCCATGAAATCGAACTCCTTTGCTGTTGCTTGAACACTACAGTAGCTACTCAATAAAAAGTACTTGAGACACATATCATATCTCAATACCGAAGCTCATATCTGTTTTTTGCGTGCCGTAGAGTCACGGGGCAAGCGCACTGGGTGATGCCATTATTGTGGAAACAGCAGAGGAGGGTTAAAGTGCAAGAAGCAAGCCATCATCAGGGTGATTGCGTAAAAGCGATGCTTTCGTAATGTAGATCGTGTGTCCTGGATATTTCCGCGTTCTATTTCGCGATGCGACGGGTGCCTCAAATGTTTCATATTGAATTCATTAGTCGCATCCTAATTAAGTTGAACGATGCATCTCTGCTGTGACACGCAATACCTGCGAGCACGAGCTTGAACACAATAGCTGCATAGATGGCAGAATGAGAAATATTTTCTGCGTTTTTACAAACACAAATGCACACGCCTCATGTACAATAGTCTCACTGCAATGCTCGCCTAAAAGCACTTAGTAGTCCTAACGCCCAGCTCCCGGTATGCCACACCTGTCGTTCGTGGCGTTTCATACATATCATCTCCAATACGAAATTCCACTAACGATAGCTGTGGTGTACCGAGAGATGTACATTAGAAACTTAATGGCACATCCCCAAGCATTATTTCAACTTCCTAGACATACGCCTTGATGCCGAACTCTTCTGCTGCAGTTTCAAGCATTCAGTAGCTATTCAATGCAAAACCCTAACAATAATTACAAAAAATAAATAGAGTAAACACATATATCCCAGACACATACCATATGATCCGAGAGAGCTCGCCTGTACAAAATCCTCCTAGTGATGGACTATTTCCACCTTAAGCTTGCGTTCGTTTTCCCAATAATGGCTCCACCCTGAGCGCTAGCCGCATGACCCACTCCACGACATGTATACATACAGACGTGAGTTTGCAAACGTTGGCAGTAGCGGCACGTATGCTCCTGCTACTCCCGTCATTTGCTGGACCCATCGGCATTTCCTCCATGGACGAACACCTGATGGATGACCGTGCAACCGCATGATGGCAATGCTGCTGAGACTAAAAAAGACACAGGGCAGCATTGGCGCGGCAGTCTGTGGGCTGGCATCGACAGCCTGCAGGCTCGCGTGTGCACCAGTAACATCGAGAGAACGTGTTTCTGCATCGCCAGCGTCCAACTGCGGGCTTGCAAGAGCGCCGTCGCGTATGTCGTGGCTAGCTTGCGCTGGTTGGCAGCGGCATTGAAAGAAAATGTCTGCACCAGACTGCAGCGAGACCGGGACCCGCAGAAGCTTTGCGAACACATGCAGCTGCGCTGCGCTCTACTTTCGCAGCTTCATGCCCGTTCAAGCAGCTAACTCACGCTGCACACAGAAGACAGCAATGATACTTTCACCGCTGTGCGCCATTTCCATGAACCTACCAGGATACACTGGTTAGCAGCGAAGCCGCTTCGTCGCCCACTTAGCTCAGCAGCTGCCCGATGCAATAACAATCCACAAAACAACTTAGGTTCAACAATCCTGTGTGAAAACCAGCAACCGTCAAAGGAGAGTGTCGTATCGCACGCATGTCAACAGCTCGTCGCGTTTGCGCGTCCTGCACAAAAAGCAGCCGAAACGGGGCCCGAAGAAGGCGCGCTCGCTCTCTT
>NW_013654608.1:0-16717 GCF_000499385.1 Eimeria necatrix
ATGCTGCTGCTGCTGCAATGCTGCTGCTGCTGCAATGCTGCTGCTGCTGCAATGCTGCTGCTGCTGCAATGCTGCTGCTGCTGCTGCTGCTGCAATTCTGCTGCTGCTGCTGCTGCTGCTGCTGCTGCTGCTGCTGCGGCTCCCCCGCCCCCGCCCGCTGCCGCTCCACAACCGCGCCCCCTCCGGCGCTGCCGCTGCCGCTGCTGCGGCTGCTGCTGCTGCTGCTGCTGCTGCTGCTGCTGCTGCTGCTGCAGGTGGTGGACCTTCCTGCTGCTTTCCTGCAGCGGCCCTTGAACTACGGATTCAGCGGCGGAGAAAAGAAAAGAAATGAACTGCTGCAGCTGCTGGCCCTCAAACCCTCGCTGGCGCTGCTGGACGAACTGGACTCGGGCCTCGACGTCGACGCCTTCCAAACCGCCGTCGCCGCCGTGCAGCAATACGGTAAACCCTAAACCCTAAACCCTAAACCCTAAACCCTAAACCCTAAACCCTAGGCGGTGGCTGCAAGCCGTCTTTAGAGGCTTTCAGACATGCGGTCAACTCTAAGTCACGCCAAGGGCACTTCCGAACCGCCGTTGCTGCTGTCCAGCAATGCGGTAAACCCTAAACCCTAAACCCTAAACCCTAAACCCTAAACCCTAAAGTTAAGCCGTCTTTAGAGGCTTTCACGCACATGCGGTAGACTTTAAGCCACGCTCAGGGGCACTTCCAAACCGCCGTCAGGGCCCGGTAAACCCTAAACCCTAAACCCTAAACCCTTGTCCCTCCGGGGACTTCGAGGCAGCTGAAATGCCCTTCAAGACAGCACGAAACTCTAAACCCTAAACCCTAAACCCTGATTCTAGACTGTAAACCCTCGAAGGACGCAAGTAATGCCACCCAGGCTTTTCGTAAACCCTAAGTCCGCATCCCTAAGCGGCAAACCCTAAACCCTAGAAGTAACCTCCAATCCGTAAACCCTAAACCCTAGCGTCTGCGCAGCAAACCCTAAACCCTCGTTTTGCCGCCTGGGCGGCTCCGTAGCTCCGCGGCGGCGACCCGGGCGCCGCCAGCGAGGGTTTAGGGTTTAGGGTTTAGGGTTTAGGGTTTAGGGTTTGTGGGCCTGCAGCGGCGAACAGCGACGCCTCCTTCCTCATTACAACTCACTACAGGAAACTTTTGGAGTTTTTAAAACCCCAAAAAGTCCATATAATGCATGCAGGACAAATAGTGATGTCTGGGGGAATAGAATTGGCTTCTGAGATTGAAAAACAAGGGTTTGAAAAGCTCGTCCGAAACCCTAAACCCTAGGCCAAACCCTAGGCCAAACCCTAGGCTTTCGTCTAGGGTTTACGGGTTTAAAAACCAAACCCTAGGTCTTCGTCTAGGGTTTAGGGCTTTGGAGACCAAAGGCTGTGGTCTAGGGTTTAGGGTTTTGGGCGCGCAAACCCTAGGAGTTGCGCGCCCGCGCGGCCGGCGCCAAACCCCACACAAACCCTAAACCCTGCGGGCTAGGGTTTAGGGTTTAGGGTTTAGGGTTTAGGGTTTGGGGGCTGAACTTTCTTTCCGCACTTGCGGCGCTGAGTGCGGCGCCAGCCTGCGCTGAGGTGTACGTACACCCCAAGCCCCAAACCCTAAACCCTAAACCCTAAACCCTCGGCGAAGAAAGAAAGGATTGAAAGGAGCATTTAAATGGTTTAAATGAATGAAAGTGAATTTAAATTAATTATTTATTTGTTTGTTTTTTTCCGAGAAAAAAGACAGAGCCAAAACCCCAGCAGCACCAGCAAAGAGCCAAGAACTTCCCCTGCAAACAAAAATTGTTTTTTAATTTAATTTTAATTTATTTTAATTTAATTTAATTTAATTTAATTTAATTTATTTTAATCTATTTTATTTTTTTGCTTTTTATTTTTCTTTTATTCATTTATTGCTTTTACAACTGCAGCAAGTAATAGATAAATAATAAATAAATAGACAAATAATAAATAATAATAACAAATAAATGAACAAGTGATAAATAAACAAATGATAAATAATAAATAAATAATAAAAGGGGTTTGTCAAAGAACTAGCCATTTAACCAATTGTGAACAAATAAATAAATAAATAAACAAACAAATAAATAAATATATATTTGATTGTTTAATTAAATGCGCCTTCATTAGTTACCATTATTAATAAACAAATAAATAAACAAATAAATAAATAAATAAATAAATAAATAAATAAATAAATAAATAAATAAATTAAATTAAATTAATTTAAATTAATTTAAATAATTTAAATAAATTAAATTACTTTTTCTAGGCCACCGCCGCGCCAAAAACGCCTCCGTCAAAAAAGTGAAAAAAAAAGCCAGGCCATTTGCCAACGGCGAAGTCACCATCACTTCTGCGCACAAACCCTAAACCCTAAACCCTAAACCCTAAACCCTAGGCCCCAGGCGCTGCGGAGCGGGAGCGCCGCAACGAACAGCAGAGACGCAAACGCAAACGATCAAAGGCAGAAACAGCTAGCTAGCTAGCTAGCTAGCTAGCTAGCTAGTTAGGTAGCTAGCTAGCTAGCTAACTAGCTAGTTAGGTAGCTAGCTAGCTGGCCGGCTAGCTAGCTAGCTAGTCAGCCAGCCGTCTGGCTGGCTTCTTGGCTAGCTGGCTATCTAGCCATCTAGCTAGCTTTCTATCCGCCGACAGATGCCTAGTTAGCTAGCTAGCTAGCCAGCTAACTAGCTGGCTAGCTAGCTAGCTAGCTAGCTAGCTAGTTACGCATCTCTCAACCCAGCTAGCTAGCTGGCTGGTTAGCTAGCCAGGTACAATCCGTCTATCCATTTGCTTAGCTATTCATCCAGGTAGCTAGCTGGCTAGCTATCTGGCTAAGCTAGCTAGCTGGCTAGCTAGCCAGATAGCTGGATAGCTAGCCAGCCAGCTAGATGTCTGTCTAGCTGTCTAGCTAGCTAGTTGGCTAGCTGGCTAGCTAGCCAGATAGCTGGCTGGCTAGCTGGCTCGCTAGCTAGCTGGCTAGCTAGCTGCCTATCTAACTGATTAGCTAGCTGCTTAGGTAGCTGGCTAGCTAGCTGGCTAGCTAGCTGGCTAGCTGGCTGGCTAGCTAGCTAGCTAGCTAGCTAGCTGACCGTATGTGCCAAGAAGGATGAAGAAGACGACGGAGCCCAACTGGTTGAGGAGGTACAGCGCCAGGAACTGAGACAAACCCTAAACCCTAAACCCTAAACACTAAACCCTAAACCCTAAACCCTAAGCGCTGCGGCTGCAGGCTGGGCCAAAGTGGAGCCCCCAAAACGCACGCAGAGGAAAAGCGGGCAAGCAGTGCACTGGTTATTCGCTGTATTGTGGTCTAGGGTTTAGGGTTTAGGGTTTAGGGTTTAGGGTCTGGGAGCTCACTCGCCACCTTAGGAGCAGCTGCAGCAGCAGCGGATATTTAGTGTTCCCTTTTCTCTGCTGCTGCTGTTGCTGCTGCTGCTGCTGCTGCTGTTGTTGCTGCTGCTGCTGTTGCTGCTGCTGCTGCTCCAAACTCTCCAAGCGCAGCAGCGGCGTAGTGACACCCCAGAGGGCCCCAACGACTAAAATCCCTAAACCGCCGCAAACATAAACCCTAAACCCTAAACCCTAAACCCTAAACCCTAAACCACCGGCAAATGCAGAACTAACTCTCCAAGAGGCAGGAAACGTAAACCCTCAAACGGTGGTTTACGCTCTGCTAATGGAGATGTGTGTGCAAAGGAAAGTCCCAAACCCTAAACCCTAAACCCTAAACCCCCGAGTCCAGTCCCCTAAACCCTCAGCAGCAAACCCTCAAAAGCTCACCAGTCAACATCCTCAAGCAGCAAGAGTGGCGAAGGCGGAGTGGGTGGGCGAGACATTCGCAAACCCTAAACCCTAAACCCTAAACCCTTACGCCTCCATGTCTTGGGGGAAATAGCTGGCGCCTGGAGCCCTTTTTGCAAAATCGAAGGATAAATTGGCGAAAAAGAAGTAAAAATATAAAAATAAAAAAAGAAATGAATAATTAGAAGCGGAGTGGAGTGTAGAGAACCCGGGGGTTCCTTGAGGTGTCTGTACACCCGAACTCGCCGCAACTGTCGCTACGCGATTTGGCGCTTTCTTCGCCTTCAGTGAATTAATTTGCATTAATTAGTTCAATTAAATTCAATTAATTTGATTTTATTGTTTATTTTTAGACAAAACAACTCAAAAAGTCCCACGGGATGCTCCCGCATGCAGCCGCCAGCTTTCTGGCTTTTTTCCTCCGCGGGACTCTTTCTCCCTCTCCAGCGTTTAATTCGAAGTTTAATTTCCAATTAATTGATTTAAAAGGGTTTAATTATTATTTTTAAAACTATTAAACCCTTTTTTGTGGTTTTGTTTGCTTTGCTGCTGCTGCATTGGCCAGCGCCACTTCTCCTGACAGCAGCGCAAAGCCCCCTCCAGTGCAGAGGCGCTCTCAGCCGCTAGGGTTTAGGGTTTAGGGTTTAGGGTTTAGGGTTTAGGGTTTCCTCAACACCCCTAAGCTTTGCTAGCCACAGGCATCATGACCACAGAGTCATCATCAGGGGCCCCAGGGGGCCCCCAGGGGCCCCTGCAGGGCCTCCTGGGGGGCCCCCAGGGGGACTTTAAGGGGGGCCCCCCCCCTTCAGGGGCCCCCGAGGGGGCCCCGGGGAGGCCCCCCGAGGGGCCCCCCGGGGGGCCCCCCGGGGAGGCCCCCGCAGCAGAAGCTGCAACTCAGGGGGCCCCACAGGGGCCCCCTGAAGAACCCTCTCAGGGGCCCCCCCAGGAAGCCTCTTCACAGGGGCCCCCAACACAGGGGGGCCCCCCAGAGGGGGCCCCCGGGGGGCCCCCCTCGCCGGGGGGCCCCCCTGAGGGGCCCCCCGAGGGGCCCCCAACTGTTGAAGATGAAATGGAGCATTCCGCGGAACAAGAAAGACGCATGCGTTCCTTATTTGCTGCTGATGCTGCTGCTCTTGCTGCTGATCCTGCAGCAGCAGCAGCAGCAGCAGCAGCAGCAGCCGAAGTCGTGGCTGCGGGGGCGTCCGAGGAAGCCGCGCGCGCAGCAGCAGCAGCAGCAGCAGCAGCAGCAGCAGCAGCAGCAGCAAAAGGGCACGTGTGCGAATTCCGTTTGTTTCGAATTAATAAAGAAATATATTATGTTTCGAATTTAGAAGAAAGACTTCCTCTTTTGGGAGCAAAAACAATTAATCAACTTTGCAAAACAATTGTTGTCGAGAACACAAAACATGCAGGCGAGTCAGGTGTACGTACACCTCAGCAGCAGCAGCAGCAGCTGCTGCTGCTGCTGCAGCAGCATCTGCAGCAGCAGCTGCAGCAGCAGCAGCAGCTGCTGCAGTTGCAGCAACTGCAGCAGCAGCCGCAGTTGCTGCTCCAGCAGCAGCTGCTGCTGCAGTTGCTGCAGTGTTTGTACATGCGTGCAGCAGTGTCTGTACACGAATCATTTTGTTTTTAATTGTTTTTTAATTTAATTATTTAATTAATTTATTTATTTATTTAATTTTTTTATTGCCCAGTTATTATTACTTATATTATACATTTATTATTTATCACTTGTACAGTATTTGTTTTTTTATTTTTATTTATTCTATTTTTATTTATTTTATTTTTATTTATTTTATTTTTATTTATTTTATTTTTATTTATTTTATTTTTATTTATTTTAGTTTTATTTATTTTATTTTTTTCGGAAAAGGATGAAAACAATTTCGTTCCGTTTGAGTCTGAAATTCTTTGAAGACGAAATCTTCTCTCTGAACTTTAACTTCCAACATTTAATTTTATTTTTGTTTTATTATTTTATTTATTTTTATTTATTTTAATTTTTTTATTTTTTTATTTGTCTGTTTTCGCGAGACGGGCGCATGCAGGCGGTGTACATACACCGCAGCGCCTGCGAGAAGCCCCGCTTGCATGCGCGACTTTGCGCAAATGCGTTTTTAATTTTGTTTAATTATTTTATTTTAAATTAAAGTAAACCTAATGTTTAATTTTAATGCCATTATCCGTAAATGCAAAAAGAAGCAGAAAAGGGATGAAAAAATGCCTCAAAAGTGCCCCTTTTTGGGTGTTTTCCGCGGTTAGGGTTTAGGGTTTAGGGTTTAGGGTTTAGGGTTTGTGTGTACAGGGCCTGAGGACCGGCTGAACAGCCGCTACTACTTGGTGGTTTTGCAGTCCAAAGACAAACTGAATGGCGAAAGGGTTAAGGACCTCATAAAAGCGGAAAACGCGAAAGTAGGGTTTAGGGTTTAGGGTTTAGGGTTTAGGGTTTAGGGTTTAGGGTTTCGGTTCCTCGTTCTCATCAGCGTTTTCCTCCCAGGCAAATCCGCACCAAACATTTCCTTGCGACTTTGGGCCCAGCATCGAGCCTTCAGGACCCAGCCTTTAGGATTTAGGGTTTAGGGTTTAGGGTTTAGGGTTTAGGGTTTAGGGTTTAGGGTTTAGGGTTTGCGTGCAGGTGGGTCGGCAGCTGGGGAACAAGCGTTTGAACTTCAACTTTTGTTCTTCTTTCGAGGGTTTGACGGGTTTCAAAAGAAACGGGGTGGGCCCCCTTGGCAGCAAAAAAGAAATTCCTGTAATTTTGTCTAAACCCTTATTATCTCTTTTTCCCCTTTCTCTTTTTTTGGGGGGGGGGGCCCCCGATTTGAAACTCCAAATAAACCTTTTGGACCTCATTCGAATCACAAACCCTATTATTGGGGTGGTCTGCTGAGTTGCTGCTGCTGCTGCAGCAGCAGCAGCAGCAGTTGCAGCAGCGGCAGCTGCAGTTGCTGCAGCAGCAGTTGCTGCAGCAGCAGTTGCTGCAGCAGCCGCGGCAGCAGCAGTTGTAGCAGCTGCAGCAGCAGCAGTTGCAGCAGCAGCAGCGGCTGCAGCGCAGCAAGGGGCCGTTTTATGGCTTGGAAAAGCCACTTTTTAAGGCTGGTGTGGGGCAGCGAGGGTTTAGGGTTTAGGGTTTAGGGTTTAGGGTTTAGGGTTTGGGGAGCCTGCGGCGAGCAGGAGTTTGGGCTTTTTTGACTGAAGAGCACCAAAAGCGCCGGAAGGATTTCTTTATTTTTAATTGTTTTTAAATTAATTAAAATAAAAAATGCCTTAAAGGCCTTATTTGGAAATGACAAATAATTGGGATTCTGATTGCAATTAAATCTGTAAAATAGTGCATTAAAAGACTCCAAAAAAGTTGAAAAACCAAAAGGGGAAAAATGCAGTTTTTGTCTCTCTGTAGCATCCCGCTTTGGGGTGTACGTACACCTGAATTATATGCGGACGCTGAAGCTACCGGGTGTACGTACACCGCAGCGCCACGTGATGCTCCTCAACTTCTTTTCTGTTTTTTAATTATTTGTCTCTTTCTGCATTAATTATTTATTTCTTTCTGCGTTAATTATTTGTTTCTTTCTTCATTAATCATTTATTTCTTTCTGCTGCGCCGAGGCCCAGGGCGTGTGTGCGGCTGGGGTGTACGTACACAGGAAGTGGGGCCCCACAGCGGTCACCGAGAGCCCGCCGCTGGATCGCCCACTTCCATTTGTATTTTTTGATAAATAAATTAATTTTTAAGTTTTATTTTATATTTTATTTACGTAATTGTCTTTATTCGGGAGAAATGCGAGAAGGAAAACCTGCATACTGCCCGCAAGCGCGTTCGAGGAGCTGCGGCGAAGGCGGGAAGGTCACTGCGTGGAATACGCTGGAAACTGAATATATTTGCATTATTATTTGATTTAAAGTAATTAAAACGTAAAATGTGATCCAAATAAATATTTATTTCAAACTTTTCGACACTTTTCCCCCCAAGGTGTTGTTCTCACCAGCCACAGGGTCACCTACGTGTTGCTGCCGCCCAGGTGTACGTACACCCCAACCCCCCGCTGCGCTGCAAACAAGATTGCTTCAAATTACAAAATAAATTTATTTCTTTTCTTCAGAGGACATCCTCAGCCCTTTTGCCTTCTTCCGGTGGCTGGCTTTCTTAAATGCTACGCTACGCCGGCAACTAGGGTTTAGGGTTTAGGGTTTAGGGTTTAGGGTTTGGGGTTTGGGGTTTAGGGTTTGCGACCCAAGTTTAGAGGGAGCCAGAACGCCTGTTTTCGTCAGCGCAACTTCTTCAGCCGAATTCGCCGCGGCAGTGCCGCGCTGCCGCTCAACAGCCAAACCCTAAACCCTAAACCCTAAACCCTAAACCCTAAACCCTCTCGCCATGCTGGGGGCTTTGAAAGGTCACCTGGCCCCGGCTCTGTCTTTGGCTGAGGAGAATGAAAGCCGCCAGAGTCTCCGCATCATAGACGAGCGCACCGGTGCGTCCTCCGAGGGTTTAGGGTTTAGGGTTTAGGGTTTAGCGTTTAGGGTTTAGGGTTTAGGGTTTAGGGTTTAAGGCTGAGAGCGAATTCGGGTTCCGGGTTGAGGGTTCAAGTTTTGGCGTTTGCCGTCAAGGGTTTATTGTGAAGGGTTTATGCGGTCTTGGGGGCAAGGGTTTGGGCTTCCCTGCTGAGGGTTTAGGGTTTAGGGTTTACTTCTCCTGCTGCTCCTGCTATTCCTACTGCTGCTGCTGCTGCTGCTGCCACTGCTGCTGCTGCTGCTACCGCTGTTACTGCTGCTGCTGCTGCCACTGCTGCTGCTGCTGCTGCTGCTACCACTGCTGCTACGACTGCTGCTGCTGCTGCTGCTGCTACTGCTGCTACCACTGCTGCTACTACTGCTGCTGCTGCTGCTGCTGCTGCTGCTGCTGCTGCTGCTGCTGCTGCTGCTGCTGCAGGGGCTGAGTACCGCGTGCCCATCAAGCTGCACACAGTAGAGGCCAAAGAACTTGCTGCCATAAGGGCCCCCGGGGGGCCCCCCTTGAGGGTTTTCGACCCGGGGCTGATAAACACTTGCGTGGGCAGCAGCCGCATTTGCTTCATCGACGCGGAAAAGGGCGTCCTCAGGTCCCAAACCCTAAACCCTAAACCCTAAACCCTAAACCCTAAACCCTAAACCCTAAACCCTAAACCCTAAACGCTAAACGCTAAACGCTAAACGCTAAACCCTAAATCCTAAATCCTGGGCGGCGCGTCTGCAGCTAGTCATCCTCAGAAACTCAAGTTCAGCGTGTAGGGTTTAGGGTTTAGGGTTTAGGGTTTAGGGTTTAGGGTTTGTGCAGGTACCGGGGCTACGCTATTGAAGAACTGGCAGCTAGGGTTTGTTACGAAGAGGTTTTTTTTTTGCTGCTGTTTGGCGATTTGCCAACAAAAGGCCAACTGCAGTTTTTGAAAACAAAAATAAAACAAATGGCCCAAGTTCCTGAACAAGTCAAAAGTGAGTTTTGTTTTTTATTTATTTCTTTTTATTTATTATTTATTTATTTACTTATTTGTTGTTTATTTATGTTTATTAGTTCCTATTTGCGAATCTATTCATTCTTTATCTGTTCATTTATTCCTTATTTAATTATCCGCTGCCACTCCTGCTGCTGCTGCTGCTGCTGCTGCTGCCGCTGCTGCTGCTGCTGCTGCTGCTGCTGCTGCTGCTGCTGCTGCTGCTGCAGGTTTGATTAAGAGTTTCGACCGGTGTGCGTCTCCGTCGAGCATCTTTTTGGCAGCAGTGGCAGCCCTCGGCGCATGCAGCGCATGCAATGCATGCAATGCATGCACTGCATGCACTGCATGCAATGCATGCAATGCATGCAATGCATGCAATGCATGCAATGCATGCAGCGCATGCAGCCCCAAACAGAGAAGTTTAATTTGGGGCTCTGCTGCGCTGCAAAACAAAAAGACTTTAAACGCTTTCCTCATCCGAGCCGTCGCCGCAGGATTCACCATTGCAGCTAACATTCTCAGGCATCCCCAAACCCTAAAACCTAAACCCTAAACCCTAAACCCTAAACCCTAAACCGCACACCCTATACCCTAAACCCCAGACCCTAAACCCTAAACCCTAGGCCATACACTGTTAGCGCTGAACCGTAGGCGAGCGCGCAGCGGGACAGTGTAGGGTTGTCCAGCGGCGAAATTTCAAACCCTAAACCCTGATTTAGGGTTTAGGGTTTGCGGACAGGCACGTCGAGGGTTTGGGCTTCGTGGACCCACATCCTGATTTGGATTTAGTGGAGAACTTTCTTTACATGATTGACGGGAAGCCCCATGACCCCGTCATTGTCCGGGTACGTAGGGTTTAGGGTTTAGGGTTTAGGGTTTAGGGTTTAGGGTTTAGGGTTTTGAATTCCCACGGGAGCGCTGTCGGTGCGTGGGCTGCTGCGCGCGCCTCCCCTGCCCAGTGCGCCCTCCCCACCCCGCGTTGCCGCGGGCCTAGGGTTTAGGGTTTAGGGTTTAGGGTTTAGGGTTTAGGGTTTAGGGTTTAGGGTTTTGCAGGCGCTGGAGGTTTTGTTCATTTTGCATGCGGAACACGAACTCAACAACAGCACTGCAGCAGTTCTTCATGTTGCTTCTTCGCACTCCGACATTTTCACTGCGCTGGCAGCAGGAGTGGCAGCCCTCAGCGGCCGCAGACACGGAGTGAGGGTTTAGGGTTTAGGGTTTAGGGTTTAGGGTTTAGGGTTTAGGGTTTGGGGTTTGGGGTTTGGGGTTTCGGGGTAGGGCGCGGTTTCGGGGTTAGGGTTTAGGGGGGAGGGTTTCGGGGCTAGCCAGCAGCAGGGTAGTTAGCTGCCAGACAGCTAGCCAGCTAGCTAATCAGCCAGCTAGCTAGCTAGCCAGCTAGCTAGCCAGCTAGCTAGCCAGCCGGCTATTTAGCTAGCTAGCCAGCTAGCTAGCCAGCCAGCTATTCAGCTAGCTAGCCAGCTAGCTAGCCAGCTAGCTAGCCAGCCGGCTATTCAGCTAGCTAGCCAGCTAGCTAGCCAGCCAGCTATTCAGCTAGGTAGCCAGCTAGCTAGCCAGTCAGCTAGCCAGCCAGCCAGATAGCTAGCTAGCTAGCTAGCCAGCTAGCCCGCTAGCTAGCTAGCTAGCTAGCTAGCTAGCTAGCTAGCTAGCTGGCTAGCTAGGTGAAGGAAAAAGCAAAAGTGTGTTTGTTTCTTTTCTGCAGGGCACCAGCAAAGCGGTGGTTGAAATGCTGGAGAAAATAAAGTCGAAAGATGACGTTAAAGACTTTCTCGAAAAAGTCAAACGGAGGGAGGCACGCAAACCCTAAACCCTAAACCCTAAACCCTAAACCCTAAACCCTAAACCCTAAACCCCGAACCAAAAACCAGAAACCATAAACCACAAACGCTAAACCCTAAACTGCAAAACCCCCGCAAACCGTTGCAAACCCTAAACCCTTCAAACTCTTGCAAACCCTGAACCCTTAAAACTCTTGCAAACCCTAAACCCTTGCAAACCCTCGCAAACCCTAAACCCTTGCAAACCCTTGCGAGCCGTAAACCCTCGCGAGGCCTCTCTTCCACCCAAACCCTCGGAGCTTTATCCGAGCGTCTTCAGCGGAGGGTTTCCGCAGCGGTCCGCGAGCCTGGGGAAACCCTAAACCCTAAACCCTAAAAAAGGGTTTGCGCGCAGGACGTGTACTTCACGTCGCGGCGGCTGTACCCGAACGTGGACTTTTACAGCGGCGTGGTGTACAGACAGCTGGGGTTCAGCAGCAGCTGCTTCTGTCTGCTTTTTGCTGCTGCAAGAATGGCAGGATGGACTTCGCATTTAAAAGAATATTTCGAATTTGAAATTAAAAATGCAGAAAATAAACTTCTGAGACCTCAACAGATCTTCACGGGCGGCGGCGAGAAGGCGCTGAGCTGTCTAGACACCCGAGAGCAGGTGAAGGCGACTTTTATTTTCTTTTTTTATTTTTGTTTTTTGTTTTTTGTTTTCGCTTTTTTGCAAAGGAATTTGAAATGTTTATTTCTGAACTTTTATTTTTTGATTTTTTATTGTTTTTTATTCTGTTTTTGCTTTTTTGCAAAGGAATTTGAAATGTTTATCTTTGAAATTGTTCTATTTTTTTATTTTTTTATTTTTTGTTTTCGCTTTTTTGTAAAGGAATTTGAAATATTTATTTTTGAACTTACTTTTATTTTTATTTTTATTTTTATTTATTATTTTTTGTTTTTGCTTTTTTGTAAAGGAATTTGATGTATTTATTCTTGAACTTACTTTTATTTTATTTTCTTATTTTCTATTTTTTGTTTTTGCCTTTTTGTGAAGGAATTTGAAATATTTATTCTTGAACATTTATTTTTTTTATTTTTATTTGTTTTTTTTATTTTTTGCTTTTGTTTTTTGTAAAGAAATTTTGAAATATTTATTTTTGAACTTTTTATTAATTTTATTTTTTGCTTTTGCCTTTTTTTGAAGGAATTTGAAATATTTATTCTTGAACCTTTTTTATTTTTTTTATTTTTTGTTTTTGCTTTTTTGTTGATGAATTTGAAATATTTATTTTTGAACTTTTGCATTTCCCTTTTTTGCAGAAAGGCCAAATGCGATTTTTAATTTGAAGATTTTCTGTTGTTTTTTATTTACGCATTTGCTTTCATTTATTTGTTTTCAATTTTTGTCTTTTGTTTTATTTTTATTTATTTGTCGTATTTATTAATTAAATAATTAATATGCGTTGTTTGCGGATTAATTAATTAATCAATTAATTAATTTTCATTATTTGCAAATTAACTAATCCATTAGTTAATTTGCATTATTTGCAATTTAATTAATTAATTATTAATTGATTAATTGATCATTTAATTTAATCAATTAATTGATTATTTTTTTATTTTAATTTTTATTTTCTTTTTATTTTTTTGTTTCTGCATTTAGACTGTCGCTACAGCAGACCTCGAGGTCGAAGAGTCCTGCGCAGCACGAAGGCTTCAAACCCTAAACCCTAAACCCTAAACCCTAAACCCTAAACCCCAAACCCTAAACCCTAAACCCTAAACTCTATCGCGCTAAAAGCCAAGCGCAGAAGACGGCGAAAGACTGCTGCGTTTTATAACTAAACTCTTTTTGTTATTTACTATTTATTTATTTATTTATTTATTTTGATTTGTTTATTTACTTAATTATTATTTATTATTTTATTATGAAAACGCACTTATGTTTTTATTTTTATTTATTTCGGATTCTTCATTTACCTTCTTATTCAGCCCCCAGCTTCTTCTTGCCCTCAATTGTTTATAAATAAATATATAAAATAAATAAAATAAAAAAAATAAATAATAAAACAAATAAAACAAATAAAATAACAAATAAAATAATGAATAAACTTATTTATTTATTTATTTATTTATTTATTTATTTAATTTGTAGTTTTGTTCATTTTGCATTTGTAGAGGCGAGCGGTTGCGCCGCGCTGCAGCAGCGTGCGATAGAATTAGGGTTTAGGGTTTAGGGTTTAGGGTTTAGGGTTTGGAGTTATTTTTGGCCAAAAAAGTTGACAATAATTACCAGCAGCACATCAACAGCAGCTAGCTGGTGACGCAGGGCTGTCTCCCTTGGAGTCACAGCCTGCTGCTGCTGCTGCTGCTGCTGTTGCTGCTGCTGCTGCTGTTGCTGCTGCTGCTGCTGCTGCTGCTGCGAAGCAGCGCCCGAAGAGTCGCCTTCGGCGCTTCTATGGCAGTTGCCACTGCTGTTGTCAGTGTTGCTGCTGCTGCTGCTGCTGCTGCAGCTCATTTGAAACGGCAAGGGTCTATGCAGCAGCAGCAGCAGCTGCTGCTGCTGCTGCTGCTGCTGCTGATCTGAAGTGTCCGTACACCCCAGCAGCTGCACCAGCATGCTGCGCAGCCGCAGGCAGCGCCGCCGCAGCTGCTGCAGCATATAAGAAACTTCGCAACGCATAGCCTGCACAGCAGCAGCAGCAGCAGCAGCAGCAGCATGAGCAGCAGCAGCAGCAGCAGCAGCATGAGCAGCAGCATGAGCAGCAGCAGCAGCATGAGCAGCAGCAACAAGCAAGGGCTGCAACAGTGTCAGCAGCAGAATGGACAGCAGCTCAGCAGCGGCGGCAGCAGCTGCAGCCAGGCCAAAACCCTGAACCCTAAACCCTAAACCCTAAACCCTAAACCCTAAACCCTAAAGCTACCTCCAGTTCGTCTAGCGCAGTGAGAACGAAAAACAACCAAAACAGCTGAGGCAAAGAAGTAGCGCTTCCAGCAAAAGAGCAGCAGGTGTCTTTTGCATCTGCTGCTGTTGCTGCTGCTGCTGCTGCTGCTGCTGCTGCTGCTGCTGCTGCTGGTGTTGCTCCTGCTGCTTCACCCGGCGCTGCTTTTTCATCTGCTGCTGCTGCGTCTGCTGCTGCCCCATTTGCTGCTGCAGCTGGTTGCTGTTGCTGCTGCTGCTGCTGCTGCTGCTGCTGTTTGTGTCTGTGCTGCTGCAGCTGCACGTCCAAGTCGCGCAGCAGCAGCTGCAGCAGGAAGCAGCAGCAGCAGACATCGAGGTGCAGCAGCAGCTGCAGCGAGGGGGCAAATCGCCGGCAGTATAATCGCCACTCTGTTTCCCCCCATTCGCGGCAACGCGTATATAGCTGCTGCTGCTGCTGCTGCTGCTGCTGCTGCTGCTGCTGCTGCTGTTGCTGCTGCTGCTGCTGCTCGTGCAGCTCCCGCTGCTCCTGAAGCCAGGCGCGAATCCTCTTGAAGAAGTCCAGGGCCTCAGACTCCCAAGCGGGAAGAGGCGGATGCTGCTGCTGCTGCTGCTGCTGCTGCTGCAGTCGCAGCATCCGCTGGACGTAACCCGCGCTGCTGCTGCTGCTGCTGCTGCTGCTGCTGCTGCTGCATTTGTTGCTCTTTGCTGACACACGTGAGGCGCCTTTTGGCGCAGCCTCGTCAGCTGAAGTCTTCAGCTGCTGCTCCTGTCTTTTGCTGCTGCTGTTGCTGCTGCTGCTGCTGCTGGGTGCAGCAGCAGCAGCAACATACTGCGGGAGGGTTTTGGCTTCGAGGTGTACAGACAGCAAATAGGCCTCTGCTGCCTTTTGCATCAGCTCTTCCTCCTCATCTCCCGGAAGATGCTTTGCTGCTGCTGCTGCTGCTGCTGCATCTGCAGCAGCAGCAGCTGCTGCAGCAGCAGCAGCAGCAGGAGTCTCACCTGCTGCTACATATGCAGCAGCATCTGGCAGCGGCAGGTATTGCTTCGGCAGCAGCTCATCGACGCTCTCAGAGCGACGCCGCGCGGAAGCAGGTGCCATTTGCTGCTGCTGCTGCTGCTGCTGCTGCTGCTGTCACTGCTGCTGCTGCTGCTGTCACTGCTGCGCTGCTGCTGCTGTTGCTGCTGCTGCTCTTGTCTCCAGGCAGTTGCTGCTGGTGTCGCTGCAGGAGCTTCGGATAGCGCTGTTACTGCAGTGGATTTCTCACCGTTTTGCTGTTGCTGCTGCTGCTGCAGCTCTGGCTGCTGCTGCTGCTGCTGTTGCTGCTGCTGCTGCGCAGCAGCAGCAGAAAAACCCAGTCTTCTCAGGTGTGGCTCGGAGGCTCGAAAGATCTGAAGCGGAGCCGCAAAGAAGAGCAGCAGAAGCTGCAGCGCAAACCCTAAATTAGGGTTGCGGCGTCGGGCGAGGGGCCCCCCAAACCCTAGGAGGGGAATGAGCCCCTAAACCCTCCCTTTTTTGGACTAATTGGGTAAAGAAAGTAAAAATATGAATTAAATGAAATATATAAATCCCAAAAGAATTAAAATGGGGCGCAGCAGCAGCAGCGGGGGGCCCCGCGGCAGCGGCGGCGCTGCTGGTGTACGTACACCCGAACGCGCGTCGCTGCAGCGCAGCAGCCAGACTCCCTTAATTGGCATTTAAATTAAAATTAATTAATTGAATTGTTTTGGAAATAAATAAAAGACAAAATAAAAGCTATTTAAGTTCAATTTGGCCGGCCCAGGACCCCCAGCAGCAGCTAGCTGGGGGGTATTATCCGAAAAGTCAAAAAGGCATTTATGAACAAAGTTTTGCTTCTTCTGCGGCTCCCGACGCCTTTCTCAGGTGTACGTACACCCCAACTCACTGCAGCAGCGCCCCCCTCCTGCGGTGTCTGGACGCCGCAGACCGCCGCCCCCCAGACCCCAAACCCTAAACCCTAAACCCTAAACCCTAAACCCTAAACCCTAAACCCTCGTCCTGCGGGCGCGAATGACTCGATTTTTGGCGTTTCTTGACAAGCAGCACTTCCGCAACTCGTAAAACGCCTTGGAATTGTCTCATTTGATCTATTTGTGTCTCTTTTTGTCTTTTTTTCTTTTCTTTTTCTTTTCTTTTTCTTTTCTTTTTCTTTTTTTCTTTTTTTCTTTCCAAACTTCCCCGAGAATGCACCGAAATATGCCCGTAGATTTGGTGCTGGTCCGCCACGGCCAGTCGGAGGGCAACTTGGCGCAGCGGCTGTGCAGGCAGCTGCAGCAGCAGCAGCAGCAGCAGCAGCAGCAGCTGCAGCAGCAGCAGCAGCAGCAGCAGCAGGGGTGTGAGCCTTCGGGGTCGTCTCCGAGCGGGTCTGCGGGGGCCGCGGGCGCGCCGCCGAGCGCGGGAACAGCAGCAGCAGCAGCAGGAACAGCAGCAGCAGCAGCAGCAGCAGCAGCAGCAGCAGCAGCAGCAGTTTGGTCTGGAGAATTCAGATCTCGCCACAACTCTCTCTATAGACTCACTGACAGAGGAAGAAGACAAGCAGCAATTGCTGGCGCTTGGATCCGCAGCAACGTCGGCAGCGTCTTCGACAAATACTACACTTCGGAGTATGTGCGGTGAGCTAGGGTTTAGGGTTTAGGGTTTAGGGTTTGGGGTTTAGGGTTTGGGGTTGGGGGTTTCGGGTTGGGGGTTTGGGGTTTGGGGTTGGG
>NW_013654609.1:0-114842 GCF_000499385.1 Eimeria necatrix
AGGTTGGCAAGAAAGAGGCTCCAGGATCCCCGTGAAAACCTCAAGACACGTCTCAACTCCTGACTGAAGGGTAGAGGTCAGGAATACGTCCACGCAAGCCTGCCGCCGCTGCTCTGCAGGCAAGTCCTTCGTTTGCTTTACAAATCGTGTGAACAGTTCGTGCAACAGCTCCACCTGCAGACGGCCGTCGTCGCTTAGCTCCGCCACGCCGTCACTCGGGTTGAAAAAACCCGTGCGTTTCTTGCGGACTGTCGGCTGCACCAACACTACACAGAGACAAAGAAGACAGAAAGAGAAGACCCCATAAATACACTACATGCATGTGCACGTATCCGTGACCAGCATCAAGTATTAAGAGCACGTGCGTAAGCAAGCATGTCCAAAGCGTACTCAATTCAAGCGTGTTTCTACGACATGCCAGGTACAAATACGCCAACAAAGGTGCACCACAGTTGGCTACACAGAAAGCATGCAGTGCCTGGCGCCCACGCAAGTGATGGGCATGCACGAAAAAATCGGGAAAGCCAACAGAAGGCAGGGAGTACAGGGGAGACAAGACGGAACAAAGCAACAAAAGGAAAACAGTGCTAAGCACGAATGACTCGTCAAAAGAAGCATCTATGACACCTATGCAGGCTGCCAACAAAACGCCGAGACAGCTTCGTGATCACTGAAGCCAATAAGAGATACGACGCAAGACTGAGACGGAACAACTGGAATTTTGAGCACTATTCCGACAGATCTGATGAACAAATGAAAGAGTAACGTGCAAACACGAAATTAGCACACATGGGGCATAAGGCCACCAGGAAAGAATGCGAGCCATTACGAAAAAGCACACAACCACATATATCCACCGGAGGCAGTTGCGGAATTAAAATATTTCTAAGATGAAGTTTTAAATGTATGAAACAGAAACTGTGCAGTGCGTGAGCTTGCACTCACATCTCTGTGAAATTTGCCGGTTACCAATGAGCTCCTCGCCGGTGCCTGCAGTGACGAAGATGAGCATCTTTTTCTTTTTGTGCGCTGCCGCTGCTGCTGCTGACTGTTTTGCGAAGGCCTTGAAGGCCAGCAGCAACTCCGAGGCCTCCCCTATTGACCGTGCATGGCCCACGGGGGATAAGAACTTGCTGGGAGCACAATTCAAGTCCGCGTCTGTCACCGGGTCTTCCTCGGCTGGCTCTGCGGAAAGGCAGGCGAAAGCAGCAGAGGCGAATGCACAATAAAAGACTGTTTAGATAAGGAAATTTACAAATAACATAAAGAAGACTGAGACGAAAAAGCGGGAAAATTCACAGGTAGACATCCGACAGGCATTCCACAGAAGTATATAGAGGCACAAACTGAAGGATACAAATGAAGGCCAACGATAAAGAACGCAGCAGCGCACAAAGAAATATCGCATTGTGTGAAGCAAAGCATGAAGCAAACGGAAATGAAGAAATGCAAGAAAATGTGAAAACAAGGGAGGAAAAACGCGACAAAGAGGAAACACAAGGGCCACAAAGATGTGTACGACTCATATGCGTCTGCCAAGTGACAACGGCACGGAGATAAACTGAAAAAAGAGAAGAATAAGCTTCAGTTGAGATGAACGGCAAAAAAGCACGAAGACAAGAAAACAGGAAAAGAGGAAATGGCAGAGAAAGACACACCGACACTTCAGAGCAGCACACATAGATAAGCAGACCCGTGCAAGACAAGAAATGAATAAAAGCCAATATACGCAATTCTCCCTCAGAAGCAAAACCATCAACAGAAAAGACCACAGAGCATTTCGTACAAGTTAGCTGCAGATCAGCCGTCACTTCGAGCGGCTCTCTGCACTAAGGCCCAAGCCCTAAGCCCTAAAACTGAGTATTGGTTCTTTGGATTCTATTCTGAGCCCTAAGTTCTAAGCCCAGATCCTTAAAGCTAAAGAAAATGCTCGTATTTACCAACGGCAGTACTCCATGCGTCATCTGAGACGGAGTGGTCGTCTTGAGTGGATTCATCGGAAGAAAGCTGAGGGGAAGCACAAGACACGAGGGGAAGACAAGTACGCAATGTGCCACAAAAATGCAGCAATTAATTAGTGGAAGCTTCAACGGGCCTCCTCTAAGCGCTGCTCATAAGCAAGCAATAAACACGGGTCGCGGCGCAGCGCCTTGCAGCTTTTGTCTCGGCTGGTGTGCTGGTGGGCTTACATCAGTTGTTTCGTACAACTTCGTAGAGAGCTTGTCAAGCAAATTGTACCGGGAGCTAGGATTGCTGCGGGAAGGGGTAGGAGGGCCGAAGGGGCTCGAGGAAAGCCCAGAGGAGGCCCCCTCAGGGCCCTCTGGAATAGGGGAGAATCCAGCGGAGGGCCCGAAAACGCCTGGAGAGTTCAAGTCCGCAGGCTGGCGGTGCTGCTGATATGGCTCTTGAGATTTGTCACTGTAGAACCGCTCGTTGCCGCGTACGGGCAGAGACAGAGCAAGCGTGAAGCAGAAAAGGCAGTAAGCGGCGTCACGCCTCATCGTTGGAAAGGGTTCGGGTCACCCGGCTCCTCAAGGGGCTCAGAGTGACTGCAAAGAAGGTCCCCAAGGCATACAGAGACAAAGGCTACTGAAAGCATACAGCTGGGAACTCTTTGTCAACCATCGAACATCGTGCGCCGCAACAGATCGACCGCCAGCAGCAGCAAGCAGCACAGTCTGAGGATCGACGGGGGGCAAATTAATCAGGAGTTGACCAACAAATGCAATAACAACCCAGGTTTTCGTAAATATGCTTTAGAATGTACTCTGAAGTGAAGTGACGCAGAGTCCACACAATACGGGAGTTCATACGGTCAGTCCCAGGGGCTGGGCCTTGCTCTGCCACCACATGCCAAGTGGAACGCTACCCTACCTGTGTTCGTTTCTTCTCGTATTTACTTATGCTCAAAACCCTGATGTACACTTAAAGCAAACCCATATAGCCTCTTCCAAGCCCTTTTGACCCTCGAACTCTCCCCTAGAGCCAGTTTTGCCAAGCGCTCCAGCTCTCCGGTAGTTGCGGGGGTTGGATTAGTATTGTAATTAGGTAATCTGTAGATGCGGCGACATTAAGAAAGGCTCAGACTTTCCTCTCATTCTTTTTCGAAGGATCCATGGATGCTTTGGTCCCACTCTTTGTGGCTTCCTGCGGAGCGCGCTCGAGCTGCATGCTGAGACTAGCTAGTGTCTTAGAAAGTGTACTTGCTTTTTAGCATCGATTGCATAGTGCCTTGAACTACCAATCAAATTTCTAAGGCTTCTCCATCCATGCTAAAGCCTAGTGATCATGGTGAAACACCCCAGGGTCCGGACGGCCAGGCGCCGCACCGTCCCGTTGCGGGCAGAGAGAGAATCTAGCAACCACGTGTAGTGCAAAATGACTTGAGAGTATCAACTGTGCACCATAAGGGCAATATATACAACGAAAAGATCTTTAAGCCCCTGGGGTGCCCGGATTCTGCTCGTCCCGCGGTGCACTCAAGGTGGGGATCGGGGGATTAACAGTGACTCGCCAGTGATCCACCCTTTCCTGCTCACTAAGGATCTTTTTCATAGATAATTATTGACCAGGCAGTGTCATAAGGAGTTTTGCTTATGAGCTAGTTCGCTATTTGCACATAGTAACACCGAATGCAAACCAGTGGAGGCGCTCCCCTTGAAGAAGGCTCGGTACTGCATTTGACTCTGTGCGTCTTAGTCTGAAAATCAAGAGTACCTACAGCAAATACTGACTTCTGGTTGTGAAAAGATGTTCTGGACAGTTATACGGTGCGTGACGGGATGGCTCAGTCCTCCCGCTATTCCCCATTTGCATCTTCTCTTCAGTGACCAAACGCCTTGCATCGTCTTCCTCTACATCTGCTGCCTAAACAAAAGTTTTGTAGTTTGTGTAATTTAGAGTCGTAACGCATCTTCAAATTTCTGGGAACTAAAACAATGATCGCACTTCAAACATGCCTCTAAACGTTTTGGGGATGCTTTGCATGGGTGCTTGACTTTCATTCTTCAAGTTTTCTTTCACTGCTACTCCAAATTGTATGAAGCATTCTTTGTGCAGGTGTTTCAGGATTCCATAGGCTGACTCCTTTTCTTTACGCAGACTTTGTCTTATTGGAGTGCTTGCTCTGCTCATTCTCTCATTCTTTCATACCTGTTAATATTTGCGCGTATTGAACGCTCCGGCGCATTTACTAGAAACGTAGCTACCTCGGGGATAAACTTCAACCGTAAGGTCACAGGCTCTGCCCAAAACTTGAAGTGGATGATGCAAACCAGGATTATCATGCGCACTGACACTGTCTTGAGCAGCCACCAGAAACGATCCTTCTGCACGGCTTCCACCAACCCCCATCTGGAAATGCACACAAAAAAAGCTATCTGAGTTTAATCGGCGTTTGATAGTGCTCTAAGTAGTTCTTGAGGAGTTTCACAGCATCAACTAGCACAGTCAACGCTCAGCTGAAAGTAGGGAAGCATGGAAAAGTGCCAAGAAGAGAGCTAGATGAACATACAGTTAATGAGCTACAAAGTGGAAGCCAAGTGCATGGCGGCACGGATTCAAGGGCCAGCCTGCCCAAAAGCATAAAAATTGTGCCACATTGGAGGCGTGAGCTGCCGTGTATGAAGGCTCGGCTACCGAGACTGTGCTTACCAGTTTGCGAACAACCCCAGCTGTTTCGCTGGATGCTATTAGGCACAGCTGTGATGCACTCTTAAATACTTGCGCATCGCGTTGCCTTATTAGCAGGCAAGCTAGCTACATCGCCGCTGCCATGCTCCCTCGTTAACGCCACACGGACAGGTGTGCCCTTTTCCTGCGGAACGGCCGGAGCTCACTCTGTACAACGCGTTAAGTAGCCTTTCTTCAACTACATGATTCGGGAAGCAATACTACATATTTTGCGCTATATACTGGCGTCTATGTGATGTAAGTGGCCCTCGAGCGTGAGGAAGGACTCAGTGGTATTCCTAGCCCGGCCGTGAGCTTGAACGAGCAAAACGTTTCGCCGAACAACCAGGAACGTGTAGCTTGAGTCGCAGCTCTAGAAGCATGCCGCCACTTATGTTCTTGGTGACAGGACGCATCAATGTCAGGCTCTCACTCACATGCGGCAGCTGAGCGCTTCCAAATATCTAGGCAATGCGGGCCTCTATTACCTTTGATTCCCGCAAAGTTTCGCGATTTCAAGGCAATTTTTTCAAGATGAAAGAAAGCGCGTAGAGAATGCATTGTCAAAACTTCCTCAGCATGCTGCATCCCTGGAGCCGGCCCGACTGCCTTGCATCGCAGCCGCTCCTCATGAATTACTAGCTTCTCTGGTATTGACCAATGAGACGTTTTATTAATGTATCAACACTCTGGGATATTCGTGGCGCTATAGGGTGATGACAAGCACATGTCCACTTTGTAGGGGAGCAGATGACGGCGGTTCATTTACTTTGATCAGGCGGAGCCGCAGCAGCAAGAGCACTTGATTCAGCAATAATACCGCTGGCAATCACAACAGCAAAAACAACAACTGCAAACGCGATGGCAAAAGCAGTAGTAGCAGCATTTGCACCAGGAAAACTGCAGGAGCGGCAGCGATAGATAGTGGCGCCAAGTGCAACAGCAACAAAACTGACATGAAATGAGTGCCTGAACGATCAAGACGCTTTGCACTGTAGTGAGCAATGTTGCTCACGAGACGTGCCATTGAAAGAGGCGAAATGGCCTCAGCAGACGTGAAGTGAAGCTGGGCTACCTCATGAAACCTTGAGGCCTACCAAGACAAGAAACGTCCACTGCTTCAAAGAGGTGTGTAACAAACGGACTTCGGGAATCCACCGAATCCCCAAGCACCGAATTTAAGTAAATACTCTTAAGCAACATAAGCATTGTCTTATATCACGCGCTTATGTTGTCACGTGGGGCAACTTAGAACGCGGCGTTTCGCAAGGCAATTGCCTGGCCAGAATTTTTTCACAAGAAAAGCATGGACACCCCAAGTGAAGAGCTTCTTCCCTTTTTCTTACTCTTGGCTTTCCCTGCCCCCTCCATTCCTGCAGTGCTAGAAAGCTATTTCCTTAGCCCGCCTCTGTGATAGTTATTATTACGAGCCTGTTGTAGTTTGAGCAGCAAAGTTAAGATACTTTTGCATCATGCTACACGAGTTCGCGTAGTTAGAGCCGCTTGCTTGGGATCACCCGCACAAAATTAAGGCTTGCTGATCTGCAGGCCATACTAGCTTAGGCTAGCGCTTCAGGGAGATAATACGGGCTCAGTATGGCATAAACATTAACCCATTTGGTTAAAACACAAGAATATTCCTTTTTCATTTCGCCAAATGGGATGGGATACCACGACAGTGTACAGGTGGCGATCGTTTCAGAAAGATGAATGGAATGGCGCGACCTCTTAGTGAAATTCTCTGTCTATAGATTCAGCAAGTGCGCCAATTTTCTCCGCAACATATCCATTTGTTCCAACGTGATATGACCTTCTCAGTTCCTCCGTAAACTCTAGCTGGAAAGCTAGCTGGCATTCTTGCAAGAGCCTGCTACCAACAATTACACCAGTGGACACACGCATCGCTACATGCGGTCGATCACTCTACGCCAGGCTAGTGTCAAATGGGCGCAGCTAACCAACACCAGCTGGCGACGGATAGATGGGATTTCCCGTTCGCAGGATACAGGCACGTCCAAGTTGCCACTGGCAAGGAGAACAACTTAAAGGGGGGCATCATTCACACTACTTCTCAAGCTTTAGTTAAACTGCAGTATCGTTGATTTTGCGTGTATTCACGCGTCGATTTCTCCGTTTTTGTCAGCCCCTTTGCTGCATGCAGCCCCAAACGACCTGGCAGCATTGCTCTTTGTAAAAGGCTGAGCAGTAACTCTTCGCTTGTATCTTTTCTCGTTTTGAAAAATGCTAATGCAACTTTGTTCTGGTGGCAAAGGAGCGTGAGAGACTGCGGCGGACTCGTGGAGTGTGCGTACACTGCGGCTGCTCATTGCTCAGCTCTTGCATTTTCCCTTCTTCAGTCCAACAGCAACGGCTTAGCAGTGTTAAGGTGTTTGAGCAGTCAAATGGAAGGGGTATTTGGGTACATATGAAGGGAGATATGCTGCGGCTGTTTGTCGCGTTGCTTTTGCAGTAGAATAGCAGCAGCAGCAGCAACAGCATGCGAGTTCCCGAGGACACTGCTGCGTCAACTGCTTGTGTCGTCGTGTTAAACACGTGGAAGACAGAAGTGCCATGACGGCTGCTGCTGCGAAGCAGCCGACTGCTGCTCCGGCAGCAGCTGCTGCTGTTTCAGGGCCAGCGCTGGCAGCAGGATCAGCTGCTAGGCCGGCAGCAGCAGGGGGACTCGCAGCTTCTTCTCGCCACAAAGATGCAGCAGCAGATGCGAGTTTCCAGTCTCTGTCAGCTGCTGAGTCCCACCGCTACGTCCTCGTGAAGCCCGTGAGCAGCAGCAGCAGCAGCAGCGGCGGCCAAGATGGAGGTGTGGACAGAAGCATTTTGGTGGACCCTTACAGACAGTGCGACCTGCAGGCCACGGAACAAAACTTCGCACAGCTGCTGGCCAGAAGGCTTGAGGTGAGTCCTTTGTTTTGCTTCCTTCTTCATTCGGGTGTACGTACACCGCAGCTTGCGCCCGCGCGGGGACTTCTTGCCCGTTTTTTCGGGTGTACGTACACCGCAGCTCGCGCCCGCGCGGGGGCCTCTTGCATGCGTCCATGTGCTTCTTTTTTAGTTCTGTGAAGAAGGAGTTTGCTGCTGTTTGTGAGTGCTGCCGACAGCAGCAGCGGCGTTTGCTGCTGCATGTGCTGCCATTCTTGTTTTGTCTCTTTCCTTTCTTATTCTGCTGCCTTGCTCACTTCTCTTATTACCACTTCTAGTCCAGTTGGCCCTTATAAACCCACAGGCTAAAATCAGTGTCTAGAGCAAACCCTTTGCTGCTGCTGCTAGCGCGGTAGCGGCGGCAGCAGCAGCTGCAGCAACAGCGTAGGCAGCAGCATCAGCAGCGGAACCTGCTGCAGCTGCAGCAAGCTAGGTCTTGCCCTTGTCGTTTCTGTAGAGCCTCTGTTACTACTGTTGCTGCTGCTGCTGCTGCACCTCCGTCGCAGCAGCAGCAGCAGGTGCAGCAGCAGACACGACCGCTACTCCCTCTGGGTTTCGCTTTTGCTGCTCACTGCTGCTGCACATGCTGCTGTTTTGCTGCTGCTCTCGCAGGCCTGGCGGCAGCAGTGCCTCCAGTTTGTCCCCATGGCGCTGCAGGAGAGAGGCCTTGAGGGGCCCCCTGGGGGCCCCTGTGGGGAAAGCCCTGAGGGGCCCAGTTGCTGCTGCTGCTGCTGCGTCCGCGCAGTTGACTTGAATGTGATATTTGTGTCGGTTTCCCCGGAGACAGAAAGTGCTCTGGTTTCTTTTTTCTTTGAGTTTGTCTACTGCGTGTCTTGGGGGATGCTGCACCCTACTGCTGCTGCTGCTTTCCTGCAGCAGCAGCTGCTGCCCCGCGCGCTGCTGCACCTGCTGCAGCTGCTGGAGGACGTGCACCAGTGCGCAAGGAAGGCGCAAGCCCAGCAGCAGGAAGCTGCAGCAGCAGCAGCTGCTGCAGAAGCTGCAGCAGCAGCGGATGACAAGGTCAAACCCGAGGACTGCAGTGCAGTCGCAGCAGCAGCAGCAGCAGCAGGCGCTGGGGAAGCAGAAAAGCGGCTCGCGGACGAGTCGTCTTCTCTAGCTGCTGCAGCGCAAGCAGCAGCAAACGACGCAGCAGCAGCAGCAAAGGAAACACCATCGGGGGACTTAAAAAGCCCGAAGAAGGAGACAGAGCCTGCCAGCATTTGCATTACTTTTGCTTCTTGCTTCAGGGGGCCCCCCTCCCCCGCAACTCTTAACGTTTCAAGAGCAGCGGCCTTCATGGCCCACATTCTGGGGCCCCCCGGCTTGGGGGCCCCCCACAAGGGCCCCTACGGGCTGCAGGAGGCGCTGGGGGCATCCGACAGCAGCAGCAGCAGCAGCAGCAGCAGCAGCAGGCTCGCGGGGGGAGCTCTGCCCCAGCCGTTTTTGGCAATGCTGCTAGATGGGGTCACGCAGTGCGCGGAGATGCTGGGCGGAAACGGGGGAGGCCCCAGCTCAAGGAAGGCCCGAGCGACTCTCGCAGGTCAGCTGCTGCTGCTGCTGCTGCTGCTGCTGCTGCTGCTGGCGCTTCGGGGGAGGCCCTGCGGCTGCTGTTGCTTCTGCTGCTGCTGACGCTGCGGGAGGTTCCCTGCGACTGCAGTTGTCTCTGCTGCTGCTGCGGGCGTTGCGGGGTGGCCCTTGCGGCTGCTGTTGCTGCTGCTGCTGTTGGCATTCGCTTTCCAGTTTGCTGCTGTGCGGCTAGCGGGCATGCATAAGCTGAATAACTGAGCAAGCTTTTGCAAGTATATATTTTCATATTCTTCCAAGTATTGGCCTTTTGCCCAACAGCAGCACACCCGGCAAAGGAAAGAGTGTGCATATTGCCTTTGGCCCGAGTGGGTGGGAAATGCTGCAGGGGAATTCGAGGCTTCTTTTTGAAGGGCAAATTTATGTGTGGTTGATGATCAAGTAGTGCGATTTGGCGCGCATGCATTCGCAGAAGAAAAGGGGAAAAGAAAGGCTCAGTTAGATGTGTTTATGGAGCTTCAATGTGCTTATTTTTCACCTTTGGCCAGCAAAATGCAGCAAAGATGGCATCATGTTCGTCTTTCTGTGGCTGTCTCTGCTGTCCTGCAGCTTTCCTGCGCCAGCTGGAGCTGCAGGGGCTGGCGACTTCTCAAGACATCTGCGGGATCGTCTCCAGTTCCCGGCTGGACGAGATGCAGTGGTCGCGTTTGGCTTCGGGGGGCCCCTCTGGGGGCCCCCCTGGGGGCCCCCGGGGGACCCGCAGGGTCAACGAGCTCCTGGTCAAGGAGAGGACTAAACGCAAATTCACGCTGACTGTTCACAACTCCACTAGAGAGCACATTGCGCTCTATGCGAGGATGCATGCGCTGCTGCTGCAGTTCGTTAGCCACCCGGTGAGAGGCTTAGCAGCAGCAGCAGCCGGAAAGCTAGGCTAAGCTTCTTGAGGCTGGCAGATATTAAAAGAGACACATTGGAACGTAGCTGAGACCGAAGAAAGGCTGCAGCAGATGTACAGGGCAGACAAGCATCGAGGGAAACACACACACCTCTCACGCTACAGTTGCAGCTGTTGCAGCAGCAGCAGCTGCTGCTGCTGCTATTGGGCTCAGTGCTGCGATTGCTGGTGTTGGTACTGCCCGTCTCATTCTTGAGTGCTGCGGGCTGCCTGCTGCTGCGTGTGTGCAGGAGAGGCTGGGCGTGGCTGTGGCTGCGGAGGCTTACAAGTCCATCATCAGCAGCGGCAGTTTGTGTCCCTCTCGTTCTCTGTCTTTGCTGCTGGGGGTCTACGAGGATTTCCTGTGGGCCCCCAACCAGCTGCTGCCTCTCGTGCGGCTTTATGCGGGCCCGAAAGTGCGAGAGGTGGTGGGCTTTACGCTGCATATGTACGCTGATGCACGGGTGCACTTCAAGCAGCAGCAGCAGCAGCAGCAGACGTGGGGCACTGCCGGTGGTAGCAGCAGCAAGAAGCATGACCCACTGGTACGTCGTATGTGTTGCATGCGCACAATATGCGGCTTCTCAGTTTTTGGCGGGTCCTGCAGATAGAGCTGGTGTGCATGCACTGCACAGAGGTGTAATTGACAAGCTGATCTGCTCCTGCCTGCCTGTGCTGCTGCTGCTGCTTCTGCTGCTGCCGCTGTTTTGGTACTGCTGCGCTTCAGCGGACGGTCGAGGCCGAGATGGGATCTTTAAGGACTTCTTTACTGAGCAGCACCGCAGAGGGGCCTCCGAAGGAGTTCTTTGATCTGTTGGCTGTGCTGATTATGAGGGGGTCAGCAGACGCTGCGCTTGCTGCTGCTGCTGCTGCTGCTGCTACTCGTGCAATGGGCTGCTGCTGCTGCTGCATTTCTGCGGGGCCCTTTCCTCTTAGCTCGTGTATTCCTCGTGCACACGCCTCTTCTGCACCTATGAACTGCCTGTTTGCGTTCGCTTTTCTTACACGTCATTGAAAGCGTGCTGTAGAAAAGCTGTACATTTTCCTGCGCACAATTCTGAAACACTTGTGAGGTCAGAGACTTGAGAGGGGCAGAGATGGTGATGTCCATTTGCGTTTTTAAACTCACTGTCCCACATCAACAGCTCATCAAATGATTCATATATGCGTGCAAAAATGAGTTTATGGTTTTGTCCAAGAACCCGCGCGCGGAAACCTGCGCACGAAAATCCGTGCGCGGGAACGTGTGCCCGGAAATGCGGGTTCGTGCACTTTGGTTAGGGTGTATGGACACTTGCGCCTGCATGCACATGCATAAGCCCAATTAGGGTGCATGAACACCTGTGGTACATGCGCATAGACAAGCCTGATTGGGTTGTATGAACACCTGTGCCTGCATGCACGTAAGGTCTGCGTGTACAAATGCAAAGATGGATTTTTGGGCATAAGAGAACAAACCGGAAAGATGCGTCAGCGTGCGTGTTTGTAAGCACATTTTTGGACACTTGAGCCCTCACTTAATGCATGCGTGCACTCTGAATTGCATTCATTAGGATGGGTATGCTTAAAACCTCTTGACGCAAACGGACGTGACAGAAAAATGCACCGAAACTGCAAAAGTGTTTGCACGTATGTTCGTGCACAGACTGCTGTCGCTGGAGGAACTGTACCCTTACCTGCTGCCCTCCGACGCCTCTCTCGCTCTGCTGGCCGATCGCCTGGCGCTTCGCTACCGCCAGGCCCTCTCACTGGCAAAGGCGGGGACCCTCCAACCGCCTCCGAAGCAGTCGCCTCCACCAGCAGCAGCACCAGCTGCAGCAGTAGCAGCAACAGCAGCTGCTGAAGCTACTTCGGGGGCAGACTCGTCTCCGCAGCAGCAGCCATCCAGCTCTCAGGGTACGCCTGTGCAGTGCGCCACGCCAGCCTTTTAGCGTGGGCTTCCTGCTGCTGCTTCTGCTGCAGTCTACGCTGCTGCTGCGGCGTCTGATGCTGCTGTTCTTTCTGCTGTTGTTCTCAGGGTTTGCGCCGTCGGGGCCCTTCGGGCAGGGCGGCCCTGGAGGGATGCAGTTTGGGGGCCCATACGGAGCATCTCCTGCCTGGGGCAATTCCCCAGGTAGAGGGGGGCGAGATGACTGGAGGCAGCAGCAGCAGCAGCAGCAACAACAGCAGCAGCAGCATGCAAGGGACAGCCCTGTAAATTCAGCTGCTCCAGCGGCAGGCGCAGCAAATGAAGAAGCTGCTGTTGCCGCCGCACTGCCCCCAAAGGTGGAACACCTTCTCCAGGAGGCTGAAAACACCTACAGGTGAGCTTGCTGGCTACGGCAGCCCCAGTGTTCTTTTTGAATTCGAATTTCTTCATCTCATTCTCTCCCTTTGCCGGTCTTGATGCATGCTTTGTTTCCAGTAAATGATGTTCATTAAGGCTTGACCACGTACCGCCTGTTCCCAACAATACGTATGCATGTATATATATATATGTATATATATATATGTATGTATATATATTTGTACTTGCACATCTGTGTGTATATATATATGTGCTTTGGCAGTGGCCGTTTCTGTGCATGTTCTTATTTGCATGCATTGTGGCGGTGTGTTTGGGGCTTTCTGTGCTGCTCCTGCGGATTTGAATTGGTGTGCGGTGCAACAGGGCGTCTCGGGACTTTGTGTATCGTTTGCGCGTTCCGAAATTGGAGCTGTTGGCGTCTCTGTTGGATTTCAATGCTTTCGAGTCTGCCCAAGTTTTGCTGCTGCACTTCGCTGGAAAGCTGAGGCTGCTGCCCACAGTCAACTCTCGGGTGCACAAGAGCCTCGTTCAATACGTCAGGTCAGCTGCTGCTGCTGCTTTGGCTGTAACTGGCAGTTCTTTTCTCCACGCAGAAACTTCCTCACTTCCCTTTCTGTTTTCTCACTTTCACCCTTAATTATATTCTTTGGGTTTAGTCTAATGGGGCTTGTACAGGAAGTTTGCCCCTCTAACTCTCCGCAGGACAACTCTTTTCGGCTCTTTCCCACTCCCCCCTGTCTTGTGTCTCATGGACCTTTGGCCCTGTCTTTGCTGCTCTTGTATCGTATTTCTGGATCTTCTTTTACGGGCTTCTGGCTCTCTTAGAAATTTTGTGCTGTGGAGGCCGCCATGCTCAGTCCGCAGTTTATGGGCTTTTCCCTTTTATCGTCTTTTATGTAGATAGAAAGTACATCTTTTGCATCCCATGAAGACATGCATTTCGGGGCAGGAGGAGCAGCAGCAACTTCGCCTGTGGCGGTTTTGTCCTCAAGTTGCTGCGGGGAGGCTTGAGGCCTCGCCCTTTGTTGCAGAATCAAGTGCCTATTTGCTGCGTGCGAGTTGCTGTTCCTCTAGACTTAAAATTGGCCTTTTTGTCTTTTATTTGGCGTTTTTGTTCCTCTTTTTGGCTCTGAAGCCAAGCCCCAATGCTGCATGCTGCAGATGGCCTCTTGTGTGTCCGCCGTGCTTGTGCCCTCAGCTGGCTAATTCGCCCCATATTAAAAGGGCCAGAGGCCTCCTTGCGGGAGATGCTGGAGGCGCATGCAAAGGCCCGAGGGGCCCCGTCTGGGGACGCAGCATTTGGGGCCTACAAGGACCCCCTTGACGAGAAAGTACCTTCTGGAGAGGCCCTTGAAGCCCTGCGAAGGGCTGCAGCAGACGAAAACAACTTCAGCCCCGCCCGCCTCCCACGTGTGTGGCTAGGTCTGCTGCTGCCCTCGCTGTCTGCCCCTGCTCAGGCAGCAGCAAGAGCTGAAGCCGCAGCACCAACTGCAGCAGCAGCAGCAGCAGCAGAAGCAGGAGCAGCTGGGTTCAAGGCTCAGGGTCAGTTTCAGTGCACCTCATTTGACGATTTCTTCACCAAGGCAGTCCCGTTGCTTCGCGTGCTGCATGCGTCCCTGGCGTTTGCCCCCCGGCTTTTGCTGGGGGTGTTGGGCATCTGCAAGGAGTTTGCTGCTTCGGTAAAGGCTGGCAAGGTGCCCCAAGACTGGCGCTACGAACAGCTGGTGGGCAGGCCCTCTGCACAGGGGCATATTCATTGTGGTCCCACACCTGTTGAGGAGCAGCTGGGGGTCTGGAGAGCCCCCAGGGGCCTTATGGCGTACGGAGTGCTCTTAGCAGCAAGAGGTCTAGCAAAGAGGCATTTGGGGGGCTCGGGGGCTCTTTAGGCTGCCGCGCGCTGCCTCTGAAGGCGCTGCAGCGAGTGGCTCATGGCCTGTGGGGCCTCAGCACCATGGGTGGATACATGCATGCGCGCATGCATGCACACATGCATGAATGGATGCATGCATCATGGGAGTGTGGACTCGACGCTGTGCATGCACAGGCCGTCTTTATGGCGGAGACGATATTTCCGGCTGTTTCGCAAGTGCTTCATGGGGCCCCCACTATCAACGCGCTGCTGTGGTCAGCCCTTAAGGAGTTGCCGCCCCACAGGCGCTACCAAATATACGACAGAGTCATGCAGCTGTGGGAAAGCGAGCAGTGCCCCTTGGTACGAAATCAGCGACGCGTTAGCTGCTGACGCTGCTGTTGCTGCGGGTGCTGCCGCGGCTGCTGCCGAGTTGCTGCTTCCGCATAACTGCGAGTGTAGTGCTGCTGCAGCTGCTGATAGCAGCGCTCTTCTAGTAGTAGGACTCATAGGAGCACCAGCAGAAGCAGCGGAAGCAGGAATGGCAAATTTAGCCTCAAATAATAGGGAGAATACGCTGGAGCTGCGTGGCTACAGCTGCGCGTTTTGCTGCGTTCGAGAAGGGCTGGGAATAGCTGTTTCAGCTCGCCGCAGAGGCGCCTTTCTTCGGGCCGATGGCCCCTTCTGTTTTGCTGCTGCTGCTGCTGCTGCAGGCATTGAACTACGAAGTGGCTCGGCTAAAGCTGCGCAAGCTGCTGAAGCGTTTGACTTCTACGATATTTTCGACTAAGGCAAAGGACAGCGACAAAAGCATTTTGGCAGAAATTGCGGCCCTTTCCCTCAGTGCCCCTCTGCCCTTGGCTGAGATCGCCATTACCCAGGGAGACTTATTTGACGAAAACATGGTCAGTCAGACGGCCCTGCAGCAGCTTTGCTTGCTGCAGCAGCGGCTGCAGCAAACGGGTGAAAGAGCCGCCACAACAGTAGCCGCTGCGCGGGCAGCCAGTTCAGCAGCCTCCACTGCAGCACGTGCTGTGTCTTTTCTGCTGCTGCCCCACCGTCCGCTGATTCTGTTGTTGCTGGTGTTGGTTCTCCTGTGCATTTCCGCGATACTTAGTCCCTTCGTGCTGCAGCATAACGCTTGCTGTTTGTTTATCGTTGCTGCTGGCGCTATTTGCTGCTGCTTTCGTCGCTCCGGTAGAGCATTGCAGCACCGACAGCTTTAGGGAGAGACAGGGCAGCAGGAATCTGGAGCGGCGTGCTGCTGCTGCGTGCTGCTGCTGTGTGCTGCTGCTGTGTGCTGCTGCGGGGCGCTGCTGCTGCTGTGGGCGGGCGCAGGTGCAAACCCTGACGGAGGCCACGCGCCGGGTCTCAGCTGTGGCAGCAGATGTGTTGGCCTCGCGTTTCATCCAGCGGCAGCTGCGGCGCCGAGACGGAGGCGGCGAGGGCGAGGGTTTGGGGGTTTCTCGGAAGCTGCTTAACAGGGCGGCCATGGCTGGCCGCTTCTTCAGGATGTGCGCAGAGCCCCTCAAAGCTGCTTTCTGCCGTCTCTTTGCCTTCTTCCCCCTGAATCCATTGTGTCTTTGCTGCTGTGTGCTGCTGCTACTGCGCACTGCTGCTGCTGCAGCTCGCCGGCCCCGCGGGCCAGGATGTAGCGAACTGCGTGGCCGTTTGGGGATTGTATTTGGTCTCTGCCTGTACTGCGTTTGTCACTCTGCCCGGTTGCCTGGTGCTTCATTTTGCCTCCCTGCTTTTGCCTCGCCTCGGGGTGCTTCTTCTAGTCTTCATTCCTGGTCTCTTCGTTTGCCTTCTGCCCCCCAAAACGCCTTTTGTGCTGCACATTGGTTTTCTGCCTTCCTTTCACCAGCTCGTCTTGCTTCCAGGGGTTTGCTGCTGCGTCTGTGTGGCTGCTGCCTCTGCTGCTGGCTGCATTGATGCGGCCTTTTGTCTCTCTGTTGCTGGTAATTGGCTGTAGCATTCCGTGTTGGCTATTCTGAGGCTGTCTGGCCACGGCTGGGCGGGCTGGGCCATTTCTGTTTTTGAACGAGTTGGAGTTCGAACTGCCTCTGTTGCTGCGCAGCCACAAAGACACCGACCTGCGACCCCTGCTGGTCTCCACAGTGACGCGCATGTGGTGCGAATTGCACGTGCGAGACGTGAAGCACTTTCGCAGCGGGCGGGAGGAGCTGGCTGAGGAGGGGGCCCCCATGGCGGTGGACGGGGAGGGGGCCCTTGGCGGCGGTCCCCAGGGGCCCCCCTCTGTCTCCGTCGTTATAGCTGGCAAAAACAGAGACTATCCACACCGCCTGGCGGGATTCATCAGAGACAAGGAATACGTAGAAAGGCTTCTGGAGCTCGTCGGCGGCTGCCCCAGACTCCCGGAGGCGGGGGCCCTAACGGCAGACCAGATCTATGCACAGGTAAAGACTGACTCTAAGACTTCTCCTGCAGCGGCCCTGCAGCAGCAGCGAAGGGCCTGCTGCAGCAGCTTCAGCAGCGAGGCAGCCGCAACAGGCGGGCCCGTGTGGAGGCTGAGACAGCAGATCCCAGCGGGGTCTAGCAGGGCACTTGGATATAAACAAGAAGAGAAATACTCTGGGGGCCTCGGGGCCTGGGGTAGCTGTGCACGAAAGTTGCTTGCTGCATGCTTTGTGCATGCTCGCTGCATGCCTGATGCATTGCTGCTGCCTGCGTGCTGCATGCTTCCTGCATGCCTGCTGCATTGTTGCTGCCTGCTTGCTGCTGCTGGCTGCTGCTGCACCGCAGGCAGGGGGCCCCCTGCTGAAGGCGGAGGTGATGCTGGCGAGCGGAGAGGAGGACTTGGCGGTGGATCTGCGGGCGCAGCAGCTGCTGTGCGAGGCCCTGGGGGACCCGCGGCTGCTGCTGCCGCTGCTGCTGATTCCTGCGAAGGTTCGAGCTGAGGTGCTCTACGACTCGGAGTTCAGGCAGTCCATGATGGTGTTTGCTGCCACTGTAGACGATCTCCACAAGTACCACTTGCAGCTGCTCGAGTACCTCCGCCGCTCCTTTCCCAGAGAGGCTTACCAGGCTGTGCTGCCGCCCCCCAAGACTCTGTTTGCTTTTCTGTGCCCGGCGATGGCCTGGAGCTTCCTCAGGCCTGCGCTCCCTGACTTTCTCAGGGCCAAGCCAGACCCCGGTAGCAGCAGCAGCGGCGCTGCCTGCAGCAGTACCAGCAGCAGCAAGAAGACGCCGCTGCCACAAGATGAATCGTCGCCGCAGACCCGCGCGGGCTCCCCTGCGTGCAACACTCCCCCAGCGAAAGAAGCAGCGGCAGCAACGCCTGCTGCGCCTGCGGCAGCTGCTGCTGAAGATGAGGCTCAAAGCCCAGCAGCTGGCTGCAGCGCCTCTGCAGCAAGCTCTCTAGAACCTTCCTTCACAGGTTTGTTTTTCCGTCGGCTTCCAGCAACACCGGCAGCACGAATGCCGCCACAAGCGGCAGCAGCAGCAGCAGCAGCAACTGCAGCAGTGGCAGCAGCTGTGGGGGAGGTGCTTGTGCGGGTATGCAGAGAACTGGGGAGAGTGCATGCTGCCGCTGCTGAAGCCTTCTGGGATCGACCCCCAGAAGTTGGATGGCCTGTCGGTGAAATTCGTGCTGCTGTTCTGGCGGCTGTCTCTAGAGGACATTCTGGTGCCCACGGAGCAGTACGAGGCCTCCATCAGCAAGCTGCAGAACGCTTTAAACGACGTAAACCCTAAACCCTAAACCCTAAACCCTAAACCCTAGTTGCTCGGCCGCAGGAGAGAAGGCCGACACCACGAATGCTAACTCGGTGTCCGGGGCCCCGAAGCCAACCACAGCTATTGCGCCTGCCAGCAGCATGTCGCAAATAGCTAGGGGAGCATGCAGGTATGGGGAGAGCTGGTGTGTAAGGGCTTTGGGTCTAGGGTTTGTTTGCTGGCGAGGTACAGACGCAGAAAGCAATTGAAGAGATAGAACGTTACCGTCGGAACATGGCCAGCAGCGGCAACAGCAGCAGCAGCAGCCGGGAGCCGACTGCAGCGATGGTAGCCGCAGGGGCAGTGGACTACAGCAGGAAGGAAGAAGAGGCCCTCAAGAAGAAACGGATAAGACTCAAACAACACCGCAGGGCTCTTGAGCAAGAGTTCAACAGCCACAAGGCAAGGCAGGCGGCCGTGCGCGCGGCTCTGCAGGACGAAAGTCGCACGTGGCTGCTGCCAGCCAAGCAGCAGCAGCAGCAGCAAGCGCAGCAGGTGCTGCTGCATGCAGAGAGCTGTGACTCCGACGGGGCCTCTTCAGTGCTCACCATGAGCCGCCGCAGCAGCACCACCGAAGACAGCTTGGTGCTGCCTCGAGATACCCCCAAGCGGCTCTCAGGCGGCGGCAGCGAGGGTGTTGCTGCGCCCAAAACCGGCGTTGCTGCTGCAGCAGGAGCAGCAGCACCCCAAGCAGCAACACCAACAGCTGCAGGAGCAGCAGGCGGCTCCAAAAGGGGACCCTTCGCAATCCGTGCGATTATCAAGTACATGTTGGCTCCTCGCGTCATTAACTCTGAAGCTGATGCGCTCTTCTGCGCTCACTTTGTTTGGCTGCTCGTCAGCCTCCGCCTTCCTCTCTTCAACTTTCTCGATTTCATGAACATTTGGACACGCATGCTTGTGCCTCTCATCAGGTAACTTTGCAGACGTAGTAGCAGCGCCATAGCAGCAGCAGCAGCAGCAGCAGCAGCAGCAGCGCACCGCTGCCGCTGTTGCCGCCCCAGCAGCAAAGGTGCGGCTAGGGCGCTGGCCTGAGTAGCTGTTCAGCTTCCTGTGGGGCCCGCCTAGCGCCCAGCACCACAGCAAGGGAGCCCCACTGGAGGCTGCGGGGCCCCCACTGGCTGCTGCGGGGGGCCCCACTGGCGGCTGCGGGGGCCCCATCGGTGGCTGCGTTAGTCTGGTGTGGCTTTTTGCCTTTCTGCAGGAGCAGTACTGAGCGGGAGGCGCAGATGCTGGGCCTGTTTGTTGCGGAGATTCTGTCCCCCTTGCGTCGTTGGCTACAAGACAAAGAGGCATTTGAGAAGGAGACTGAGGGCAACTGCTGCTTCGCGCTGACCTACAGATTCGCAGACAACAAGGCCAAGCACTGCCACCTCGTGAAGGGGGCCAGGAAGTGGGAGGCCCGAATACTGGACGGTCTGGTGCAGAGTAGGAGCAGCACTCTGGGCCAGCTGGGGCTGCAGCTGCGCTGCTGCGCTGCAGCAGTGCCTCGCGTTGCTGTTGCTTTTTAGATCTTTTTGCATCATTCCCGCGGAAACGTTCGAGTGCCCCAAAGCCTGCACTAGTGTACTCGCCATCTCTGCCATTTCTTCTAAATGCTGCACGTTTGATCTCGCCAGTGGCTCTGCTGCTGCTGCGGACTTCTCTCTCTGTGCTGCTGTGTGGGCCTGTCTCGGCGGTGGGCGGCTAATAGGGGCTTCTTCTTTTTGGCCTTTGGCTGCCTCGAAGCCAGTGGCCTGGGCGAGCCGTTGCAGCTCCATTTAGTGCCAGCTAGCTGCAAGTAAAAAGTGAAAAGCTGCGAAATTTCTCATGTGAGGCGCTGCTGCGTCGGGCGAGGCTGCGCAGGTTTGCCTCTGGCAGCAGCTGCTGCTTCATCTCCCAACGACTCGGGCTGGCTGGAGACGAAGGCCGCGGTGGTCTTTTTGTCGCGGTGTCACTACAGCTTTCCGCTAACTTACAGGCGTGGGGTGGAGCTCATGCGCCGCCTAGAAGAAGCTCTGACTGCAGCACAAGTCCGTGCCTTTTGCGTTTGCTGCTGCTGCTTCTGGTTCTGCCACTGAGTACATTATGTTGCAATAAAAGGTCCTGCGGAGGAAGCTGTAGCGGCGGCGCCTTGGAGGCTCGGTGACTACAGAGTTGCTAGACGACTGGCTAGCTGGCTAGCTAGCTAGACGGGCCGCTGCCTGGCGGTTCGTCTGTGCAGCTAGCTGGGTAGCTAGCTAGCCAGCTAGCTGCAGCTGCCAAGCTTTTGCTGCAGAGCAGTCAGGCCCTTTCCCTCTGCCGTTTGCGCGCGATGCGAGCAGGCGTGGAACTGGAAGGACGTTTCACTCTCGGCTGGCAGCATAATGAAGGTGCTGGCGAAGCACCAGCGGGAAGGGCGGTGGCTAGACCCTGTCCCTGCAGCAGCAGCAGCAGCAGCAGCGGCTGCAGCAGGGTCTGGTGCAGCAGCAGAAGAGAAGCCGAAAAGCAACGCGCTGTCGCAGCAGCAAACGACACCTGCGGGGAAGGATAAAGCTGCGGCGCTCCAGCAGCCAGGCGACAACAGCAGAGCCACAGAAACCCCCAAGCTTCAGCAGGGCCATACTGCTGCAGCGTCGCCTTTCAGCGCGACAGCGTCAAGAGCAAAAAATGCCTTAACTGGGCTGGCTGGAGAGCCCCAGGCCAAACGGGTTAGCAGAAGGAGCAGACAAGGAAGCCAAGCGTGCTTGCTTAACTGCTGATTTTGTGCTAGATGCGTATCCGTTTGTATCTATGTCTATGTATATATATATATTAGATATACCTATATTCATATATCTATATCCATATGTATATCTATGTATCTCTAAATGTATCTATGCATATATATTAGATACATATATCTATTTCTATATATACGTATATATGTATATCTATATATACGTATACCAGTATATCTAAATATACATACATATGCACATATATATAATATGTAGTTCTTCTCATTTAAGCGTGGAGCGCGCATTGCGGTATAGGCGTGGGCGAAGGGGTAAGTAAATAAGAGGGGGAAGAAGTAATTGTTGACTGATTCCACAGGCAGGCAGGCAGCCTTAAAGGGCTAATACAAACCCCAGCTGCCAAGTGTTGGCTGATGTTTTTGCAGGCCAAGACAGAAGCAGCAGCAGCACCACCAGGAGCCAGCACTGCAAACCCACCAGTACAAGCAGCGCCTGCGGCATCAGACAGCTCTACGAGTAACAGCAGCACGAAAAACCCAGCTCGCCCTGCTGCTGCTGCCACCCCTGCTGCTGCTGCCACCTCTGCTGGAGCCGCACCTGCTGTATCAGCACCTGCTGCAGCAGCACCAGCTGCAGCGGCCGCACCTGCTGCACCAGCACCTCCTGCAGCACCTGCTGCTCTTCAGCCCCCAGCCGCCGCTCCTGCTGTTCCTCCTGCTGCAGCCCCCGTGCGAAGGAGCCCTCTTGGCCCTGAGGCTGTTTCTTTGATGAAGGCGAGGATGGCAGGGCTTGCTGGAGCTTCTCCTCCTTTGCCCAGCAGCGGCAGCACTAAGGGCAGCCGCAGCGGCAGCACAGTTGTAGGCTCGACGATGCAGGAGTCAGCAGGACAGCCTAGCAACAGCAGCAGCAGCAACCGGCAGAGTAGCAGCAGCAAACCCCCAAGCAACAGTGGAGCATCTCCGAGGCCCCTTCGTAATGCCGACTCTACTGCGTCTGGAGGACGTGGGGTCCCATTCGGCAGCTACGCATCTGCAAATAACAGCAGCAGCAGCAGCAGCAGCAGCAAGACAGAAGCTCAATCAGCACGTAGCCATCGTGACGGCGGAAGCACTTCTAAAAGCAGTGACTCCGCTAGCGGGCGTCAGCAGGACAGCAGCAGCCGAAACAGCAGCAAAGCGGCTGCTTCTTCAGGGTCTGCAGCCACCGGCACGGCGGGGCCAAGCAGCAGCAGCAGCAACAGCAGCGGAAGAACGCATGCTGGTGATGGCGGGCACGGGTCCAGGAACCGAAGTGGCGCCCCCAGCAGTAGCGTCAGAGATGGGGGTAGCAGCAGCAGACAGCAGCAGCATAGAGGCAGCAGTAGCAGCAGCAGCAATCGTGAAGGGGAGAGCACTGCATCCAGCAGCAGAAGCAACACCGCGAGGAGCAACCACAGCGGGAGCATGCGCAGCAGCAACAACAGCAGCAGCTCTTCTGGAGACCCAAGGCCCTCTTCTTCAAGCAGCAACAGCAGCAATAGCAGCAGCAGCAACAGCAGCAGCAGGGATAGCAATCGTACGCGCACTCATAGTTCGTCCAGCTCCCGCAACAGTAGCAGCAGCAGCGGTGTGACGAAGCCTAGAGTGGCGCCCAAAGCACCCCCGCCCATTGTGGCTCCTCGTGGGGTCAGCAGCAAATCAGGTGTTTCTGCTGCTGCTCCTGTTGCCACGATGCCCTCTGGCTCTACTCACCAGGGCCCTCATTCTGCTGCACCTACTGCTGCCAAGAACAGCAGCAACAGCAGCAACAGCAGCAACAGCATCAGCGGCACTGACGCCTTCGGTCCAGGATCCTCGGCCCGGTCCCATGTACGTGCGTGTACCGCATCGGGCCGAACTTGCTGCAGAGATCCTTGGTGCAGCAGCAGCAGCAGCAGCTGCTGCTGCTGCTGCTCCTAAGGGCCGTGCTTGCTGCGGCCTTACCTCCTACCGGTGTGGGGCCCCACAGTAGCTCGCTGCGGCTTGCGTGAGTGTTGCTTTGCAGGGAGGAGCTGAAGGGACTTCGGGGGGCTCTGCCTTCAGCAGCTGGCCCAACAAGAGAGAAGGAGATAGTGCAGAGGGAGACGAGGATAGGAAGCGACAGCGTACTGTGGACGCTGCGGAGGGTCACAGCAGCAGCAGCAGCAGCGGCAGCAGCAGCAGCAGCGGCAGCAGCAGCAGCAGCAGCAGGAGCTCGGGCTCACGCAACAAGATTAAGAAGCCACCAGTTCCTGCTCCTATGTCTGGGGGTGTTCCCGCCGTCCCCCCTTCTAATACAGCAGCAGCCGTGCCAGCAGGAGCTGCAGGTGCTGCTGCGTCAAGTGCAGCTGCTGCTGCATCTGCTGCAGACGGCAGCACGCCGCAGCCGCGCAATGCGCTGTTCGCGCAGCAAAGCGAACAGAGGCACAGCAGGAACTAGAAGGCTCATTGAAAGCAGCCGTAGCCGCTTGAGCTTCAAGTTGTTTTGCAGGTTATCTCATCTGTGCGCCCGAGACCCGGAGCGCCAGCTATGGGGGCTGGAGCCTGGCTGCACTTATGTTTTCTTTATATGCACCTCTGCATGAGTACATTTAGGTATTACTTTATTCGCACGCATTGAAGCGATAGAATGAAGAGTGCCCACGTGTACGCATGCACCCGTAGATGCAGCGAGTAAAGAAGCTGACAGCAGCGAGAAAGAATAAAGTAGAGAGGCGGGACAGTGGAAACGCGCAGAGAGCAGGAAAGCACAAATGAGACAGTGTTTTGTTTTATTAGTATCTAGGCAAACAAGCGTTTTCTTTCCAGTGGCTCAGAGCTTCGGGTGCTTTCGCCAGCGAACACTCTGCTGCGCAGCAAGCGGCCACTCACCCCTTCACAGCGAAGACCGAAAGGGCACGTGTGAGGGTCCAGCGCTCTTTAAGGGCCCCACTGCCTAGGCACTCCAGCTCGGCTAGCTGTGGGGTCCAGCTCGGCTACCTGTGGGGCAGGGGAGGGCGCTGCTTGGGGAAAGACAGAAATAATTAAAGCCAGCAGCCTCGCTTTCTAGTTACTGCAGTGTGTACAGGTAGCAGCCACAATGGCTGCTTCATTCTACACTCCAGTCACCCAGGCGAAGCCAAAGAGCAGAGGCGGCAGCAGCCACTATTATCAGCACAACGCAGGTGCACTCCATTGGGGCCCCCAGCCGTACGCAGCTGCAGCTGAGAGGCATAATCTTATGAGGGGCCTCGTCCTCGCGGGCAGCAGGAACTCTTTCACTGCCTAGGCAGCCGGACAAGGGTCGCAGAAGAAAGCTCAAGTTCTCTCTAAGCCACGACGACACAGGGGGGAGCCAGTTGCTCCAGGAAGCTGCAGTAAGGGGCCCCAGATGTGGCCCCACAGACTCTCTTTGAGTTGCTTCTGCGGGCTGCAGGCTGCTGCTTGGTGTTTTATCCTTTTGCTGCGTCTCCAGGTTCTTTCGCAGCCGCGAGACCTGCAGCAGGCTTGCTGAGCTGACGCCGTGAGCCCTGAGCTCGTCAAGCGAGATAGAGGACTTGGCCAGGATGCTTAGCAACTGCTGAAGCGCATCTGTTGCCAGTGTTTCCTCCTCTGTGTCTTTGCGTGGGGCTTTGGCCTGAGGCCGCGCAGGGGCCGCTGCAGCACTCGCCGCCAGCTCCTCATAGAGAGACCTCCCTGTACTGGGCGCCTTCGCCTCTGGCCTGGCAGCAGCAGTAGCAGGGGCTTCTACTGCTGCTGGCCTACCCGACGCCGACGCCCCAGCGCTGCGGGCGCCCTCTGACTGGATAAAGCGCATCAAGTGCCACTCCCCGGGGCCTGATGGGGCTTGTGGGGTGAGGTCTGAGGAGAGTCGCGACAGCAGCTGCTGCTGCTGTTGCTGCTGCTGCTGCTGCTGCCGCTTCTGCTGTTGGTCTTGCGATAAGGAGGCTCTCAGGGTCTGCCTGAGAGAAGGCCCCCTCAGCCCCCCGGTTGCACACCACGTTTGCCCCCTGAAGACGCGGAGGCCATCACAGCCTCTTGGGTGACTTCCTTCACTCGATGGCGGATATCCCCGAGAGATCCCCCACCGCAAAGTGGACTCGGGGCTCCTGGGTATAGACCCCAGCCCTCGGTGAGGGGTTGCAGGCCGATTCAGGGGAGGGGGGTTCCCTACGGAGCTGCACGCGTCTGACTGCTGCAGCGAAAGCAGCAGAAACAACAGCAGCAGCAGCAGCAAAGAAATATAACAGCATAATGATAGCAAAGCACTTTGTGTAATGCTAGGATGCGACGAAAGCTAAAACGGAAACGCGCAAATGCTTCTCTGTTGCTTTCGCATGCAAGAGCTCACCACACGCTGGGAAGAGACCCGCTGCCTAGACAGAGCCTCCTTGGTTTGCGCGAGCTGCAGGAGGCACAGCGCAGCAGATGACTTGCTTAATGGTGCATGCAAGGCTCCGAAGGTCCACAGCCTCTTCCGCAAGGCCCCTTGTTCTGAATACATGCTGCTATAGTTCGGGGTTCTACGCGCGTGTCTTGCTGCCACTGCCTTCACCGAGTGCCTCTGTCCCTGCCTCTCTTAGTGCCCCTATTCCTAGCCCTATGCTCTGACCTCTTCGCATGCAGCTCGCAGTTTTTGCCGCAGAAGGGCTGCGGCCTCCGTCGTTTTCTTAAGTTCCTCTTCTTGCGTTGCATGCGCTGCCTCGAGGGCTTCGAAGCCTCGCCGCAGCGTTTCCATTTCAAACTGCAGCTGAGCCACTTGGCTCTGGCACGCAAAGAACTTGGCTTGGTAGTTCTGAAAACACCCACCCGAGTCCAAAGGCCAAATCCCTGCGCCCCACTCTAGAGCAAAAGCCCTAAACGCAAAAAGTGAATACTTTGCGTTTACAGCCAAGACTCCTGAGTTGCATCAAGACTCTGTGAGCTCTTATTTGGTTATTTTCTCTTTGCCTGTTGGCCAGTACAAGGCCTGTTGGCCAGTACAAGGGGAACAAAGCAAAAAGGTGGAGGCCTGAAAAGTGATTGGCTCGGGTAGCTGACCTTGTACTTAGAGAGCTGCTGTAGCTCTGCTTCGCTATTCAGACACCTTTGCTGCGCTGTCTTTAGCTCTTCTGAGAGAGTTTGATTGTCGGCAAGCTGCATGCAGCAGCAGCAGCAACAAAGACACCTACAGCCACGGAAAATAACAACGTGCAAGATGGAGCAGCCCCAACAACAGAATCGATGCTACGAGCCTAGCTAACGAAAGTGACTTCAGCACATTTCTGGTTGCCGCTGCTGCTGCAGGTAGTGCGGCCCCTGCTGCTGCTCCCGGTTCTTGTCGCACGCTGCTGATGCAACCGCTGCTGCGGCAACTGCTGCAGCTCGTGCTGCAACGTTGCTGCTTGCGCTGCGCATCTCGTGGCATCAGCGGGGGCTATTGCTGCTGCCAAACAAGCTTACCAATCGCTCATTTTCCTCTAACGCGGAGTTAAGCTGCCGCTTTTGCCTCGAGGCGGCTGACTTCCATCTGTCGGACTGCACAGCAACAGGAGCAGGAACACTTTTCCCCCTTCACTTTTTCTTTCCTTGGCCAAAAAAGGTGCAAGGGGAGGATTAGGCGCATCAGCACAAGGGCCTTCAGCCTTAGGGTTTAGGGTTTTCGGCCCTAGGGTTTAGGGCCTCGCGTGAGCAGCGCCTCACGTGAGTCGCAGCAAGCGCAGCATCTTCCGTGAGGTCTTCTAGAGCCTGAGACAGAGCCTCTAAAGCCCTCCAAGTCTCTGTGTGTGGCAGCGCTGAGCTGCTGCGGGATTCAGCTGCAGCAGGACTGCGGGGAGAGGACCCAGAGAGCCTCCGGGGGGACCCCAGCTCCTCCTGGGCCAGCCTCCGCGCCCGCAGGGACAGCCGCCGCAGCTTGGCCGCCACTCTGTAGGCTGCAGCAACGGGGCCCCCTTCTTCTTCTCCCACTTCATCCCCACTTTCAGAAGCCGACGGCGTTGGGTCTTCAAGCCCAAGGGGCCCCAAGGTGACCCCGGCTTCCCGGGGACCCCTAGGGGTCCCCCGGCACCAATAGTCGCCCTCTTCCCCCACAGAGTCCGACAGAATAGACTGTCTTCGCCCACTACTTGTTCCCGGTGGCCCCGTTTTGAGGCTCCGGAGCCCGTAGGGGCTCCCTTGGGGCTGATTCTGCATGAAGCCCATCCTGAGCGAAGTCGATGGCTCTTTTGTGGAGTCATCGGGTATATAGGGAACTTTATGGCCCCCGAAAGCCCTGGGGGAGCCCCCAGGCCCTGCGACCGTGGTTCCGGTTCCCCATGGGCCCTGGCCTGCGTCCGCCTCCCCCCTTTCCGCCATTTCTTGGGGCAAATGTTGACAGTTGGGGGCCCTCTGAGCTACAGAAGGACCCCCCTAGCTCTTTTTGGACTTCGTAGGCTTCATTTCAGTGTGATTAAAGCTCAGGCGGGGACAGCGCTCGACGGCTGTGGCCAGGTTGCGTGAGCAGAAGGAACCGAGGGTAACTCTCGGCTCTCAGGAGAGAAAAATTGCTAAAATAAAAGCTTGAATTAAATATAAAGCTGTGGAAAAGGACACAAGTTAATGAAAGACAGCAGCAACAACACCCACCCAACAAACTCGACGCCGGCAGCCTCGCGCAGCCCAACCACCGAGGGCCCGAGACCGCCCGGGGCCCCTAGAGCCCCGCACGAGCTACCCGCAATATCCCTCATCCAAAAGCCTTTATTTGCAACAGTTACATATATAGAACATGCACATTGAAGTTTAGTTACAGGGGCGCGGCGGGAGAGGGAGTGGGAGGCAGCCAACGGTCTGTTTGGACCGGACCACATTTGTTGCATTGCTTGGCGACGGCCCCAGGGCTTCCGGGGACCCCACAGCACGCTCTATTAGGCCTTAAGGGCCCCCAAAGCGGCCACTGAGCTTCCTGCGACTATTATCTATTGCCCGCTGCCTCCAGCCTGCTGGGCTGGGGCCCCAGCAAGAGCCACCAAGGCAGTGCCTAGGGCCTCCTGGCCTGCACTGACGGGCCAACGAAGGGGAAACTGCCTTCAAATAGACTTAACTCAGCTAGTTGGGCTCTAGGGAGAAACAGCGGGAGAGGCTGGGGGGTTGCACTGCCGCTGCAGAGCTTCCCCCCAGTGCCAGAGCAATTGCTGGCAGCAGTAGCTGCTGACGAAGGCACAGCAGCCACAGCGCGACCTGCGAGCAGCAGACTTTGGCTGCAAACAATAAGAAGTGTCAATGGCTGTCGCTGGGGACACACAAAGCTAACAGCTTCTAAAAACAGAGAACCTTAAGTCTTGCCTTGCGACCTCCGGGTCTTCATTACTACGCCGAAGACGTGCTCCTTCTATGGCAGGTCTTTGCCAGCCGTGGCTGCTGGCTGCGAATTGCCCAGCACCTCAGGCCTTCCCCTTAAGGCCGCCGCTTTTACACTTTTAGACCTTAGAGGAGCCCTGAGGCTCATGGGAGAAATCCTTGCAAGAGGAAAGCAGCAAGGAAGACCCCGCAGCAGCCAAGGCTGTTATTGGCTGGCCACAGCCCAGCTTTCGCCTCTTTCTCCAGGACACCGTGACTGACTGGCTCTTCCAGACAAACCCTGTCGAGGGATGCACAGCAAACAGTGCCTATGGGCCAAAGCCACTCTTAATGCTTAACTAAGGAGGCCAAAGCCTCTCTGCTGAACTTTATAGAGAGGCCACTAGGGTGTAGGTCTTGAAGGGAAAAGCCCTTTAAAGCCAAAGTTTCTCATAATGCTTGGCATCAAAGGCCAAAGCCCCTCTTAGTGCTCAAATACCTCAATGCTTAACTTACAAGGCCGAAGCTCTTCTTAGTTCTAATTTTGAGGCCGAAGCCCTTTTGAATTCCCATCTTGCAACCAAAGCCCAAAGCCCCTTTTAATCCTTTGCCCAAAGGGCCAAACCTCTAATACTAAATTCTTAATGCTGAAGCATCTCTGCAGTTTTAAGGCCAGAGACCGCTTTAGTGCATAGCTTCAGGCCAAAACCCCTGTTATTACTTAATTCTAGCCACCTAACTTTAAGGCCAAGGCTCCAGTTACTACTTAACTTCAACCACTTTGCTTCAAGGTCAAAGCCTCCGTTACTACGTAGCTTCAACTACTAAACTTAGGACCAAAGCTCCCGTTACTACTTAACTTTAACTGCTTAACTTCAATGGCAAAGCCCCCCATTCCAGTTGGTTTAAATACTTATCTAGGAGGCCAAAGCCTCACCTACTGCTTAATTCAGCAATTGCCAGTTACTTAACCAGCCAGATCTAATGCCCGTATGCCGCCACGGCTAGCTGAAGCTGCGTTGTGGCTAGCCAGGGCTGCTGAGCAGCTAGTTGCGGGCAGCCAGGGGCCATGGCTTGCCCAGCACAACAAAAACACAATGAATGTTGAAAATAAAAACTCCATATGAAATGGGAGAGTAAGAGGCCCTCTAGCCTGCCTTGGTGCTTAACTATGCGGCCCCAGTGCCCCTTCTTTGGCTCTGGCTGCGGCTGGGCAGATGGGGGCCCCAGGCCAGCAACCGAAGCAGAGGCGACTCCCTCTGTTGCGAGGGGAGCCATTTTCGGGGCGAAAAGAGTTTATTGTATTTATTAAATGGGTTATTTAGCTGTTGTGCGCATCCGCGGGTGCCCGCGGGTGCGCCCGCGTGGCCCACATATGAGCTATTCTAACTACTTGCAGCTAGCACTCTAAGCCTATTCGCCTGTTGCAGTACTTCAAGCCTATGAAGGCCATCGCGCGCAGCACAAATGCTATGGTCGCCAAAATGGCCAAGTTGGGCCCCAGCCGCGTGTCGCTGAGGCCCCCAGACACAGACAGGAAATCCGGGGGCAGGCCTTCCCAGGTAGGGTTGTTGTTGAACTCGTTCGCCGTGAAACACAGATAAGGGTAGTGAATGAAGGAAATGTACTTCAGCCAGCGGATCCACGACTGCGCAGCACCAGAAAAAGCCACAAAAATGCAACACAAACAAGCCAAAGCAACCCCGCTCAACACCCTCTTTCGTTCAGTTTGCTGCTGTAGCTGCTCCTGCAGTGACTGCAGCCAAAAAATGCAGCAAATGCTGCTACCGCTACAGCTGTTTTTCTGGCAGCAGCAGGCAGTCAAGGACTCACTGGAATGTCTTGCTCACGGATGTAGAACCCGCAAACAAGGAGAATCACAACGAGCACCACCGGAGAAAAACTCTGCGCAACCGACAGCCTCGGGGCTGCAGATCCAGTAGCAACAGCATCAGCAACAGCAGCAAAATGAGGCTTTTGACCTGTCGCTGTGTGCGTGCGCCCAGCAACAGTAGCACCAACACAAGGCCTGGCAACTACTGAAGGCTGCTGGAGTTGTTGCTTGAGCACTGCGTTGTGAGTTGAGGTGTCTGCACACTGCAACCCCAACAACTACGGATTCCGCAGCTCACAAATGGAGGCCGCGAAGAAAAGGAAAGAAGTCGAGGCGAAAATGGACAACTGGGCAATCACCAAGTACAACACAAAACGAACGAAGTCAGCTGACATGCCTGAAAGACACAAAGCAAACGCCGTGCACAGCAGCCATAAAAAACCACACTCACAAAAAAGATCCAGCCTAAAGGGAGAAATGGGCAACTCTAGACATAATTAACCTTCTCGATTGCAGCCGCAAGAAAAGACATGTAATGGCACTGACACGGGAGAGCAGCCTGGCTGGCCGCCTGCTGCCTGTGCAGCAAAGCCACTGCTGGATACCGCGGCACTGCAGCTCAGCTAGCTAGCAGCTAGCTTAACTATCATCTAGACAGCAACTAGCTTAACTGCTGTCAGCTAGCTAGCAGCTAGGTGGCACCTCTCAAGCCCGGGGGCCGTGGGGAGGCGTGTGGGGCGAGGCCTACGTACACCTCAGACAGCGTACGTGCACCTCGGAGAGAGTACGTACACCTCAGAGCAACGGGCGCGAGACTCACCCGACATCCAGTATGATATAACAAGAACAGCCGTGAGAGGTAAATGCTGGAAAGGCATAGACGCGAGCGACTTGGCCATGAAGTACGCGAAGGGGGTATAAGTTCCATTTGCAGTGTCTCTAGATAGCAGCAGCAGCGGCAGAAACAAATACAGAAGCGCAATAAGTGCATGCAGCTTAGAGAGCATCTTCTGCAGCCCATCCAACCGCCGCCTGTTCCTGGCCACTGACTGCTTAGATATGGGCAGACTAGCTGGCTAGCTAGCTGGATAGCTAGCCAGCTAGAGGCTAGCTAGCTGGCTAGCTAGCTAGCTAGCCAGCGCAGCCCACAGCCACGCAACAGCATCCCCACCTGTTGAAAAGCTCGCGGTCTTCAGCAAAAAGTGACAGACAGTCAAGCGGGGCAAAGACAATGTGCGTAGCCAGAAAGAATATACACCCCAGCATGTTGCGCGCCGCTATTTCTAAGGGGCCGCTCTCGGGCACCTTCCAGAATATAGCACCTGGGAAAAACAAAGCCGAAAGAAACAAAAAGGCTTGTTACAAATGAAGACAGACGCTAGCACACTCTTCTGGTTCAGTGCTGCTGCTAACACTGCAGCCCTGCGGCGGCGCTAGGCTGCGTCTGCACTTGCTGCTGTGCCCGCTGCAGTAAGCTGTCGTGCTCGCTGCAGCAAGATGCTGCGTTCGCTGCAGTAAGCTGATGCACCAGTCGCGGCAAGCTGCTGCGACCGCTGCAGCAAGCTGCCACGACCGCTGCAGCAAGCTGTTACGACCGCTGCAGCAAGCTGCTACGACCGCTGCAGCAAGCTGCTACGACCGCTGCAGCAAGCTGCTACGACCGCTGCAGCAAGCTGCTGCGGCCGCTTGCTCCAGCGGTCGGCTGCTGCTGCAGCCTTCTGCAGGCTTTGTGGGCATTTGTTGCTGCTGGGCTGCCTCACCCACAATGAAGCCGAGAAGAGTGTTCAGGAGCAGCTGCACAATTGTCACCAGCGGATTTCGCACGAAGTTCACCGCCGTCATCCGCATGATCACCAGAAACTCCGTTACCCAGCGGCTCCTGAGGTCGCACAAAGCGAGCCAGCACACCCAGATGCATATTACGCAGAATCACATTCCACAGTATATATATTATATATTATATATTGTATTGTACGAGCCACATACATTTTATACAGTATGTGTATATGTACATATCATATATATATATATATATATATATATATATATATTGTGCAAGACAGCACCCTCACGAATATATAGTATACATGCATATATACACCTTTATTTTTTATTTTGTAGTATGCACGCAATATATATTTTGCTTACCGGCTTATACGTCAATATACACATATATGTAATAAATGCACACATGCATTTTGGCCCTCGTATGACAGCATAAATCTCCATTATATTTCATAGTATGCAAATAACGCATATTTCGAATGCCGTTTTAAATGCCAATGTACCTATACACCCAACGAATGCATACATGCACTTTGACCGCCAAATATATATAACACCCCAGAAAAATGTTAAAAGAGAGCAAACTGATAAAGAAAGACCCTGGACAAAACCACCGGAAGTTGTGCAGGGGCCCTCAGCCCCACAGGGCCTGATCCCGCCGCTGGGGGCCAGGCTGAAGAGTGGGGTCCCTGCAGGGGTTTAGGCCTATCTTACAAGAAGGCTCTGTGGGCCTGGAGGCGCTGCTGCAGGCCCTTGTAGGCCTGCTTGTCTTTGGGATGCTGCAACTCCTGGTCAATGCGAGCAGCAACAGCAGCACAGAGAGGAGACGCCTGGTAGAAGGCGGGGAGGCGGTCAACTTCTTCTTGAGTGACTGTGACGCGAACCATGTGGGACTCGAAGTGCGAAAGCTGTGGCCCCTGGGCCTCTTCTGCGTCTGCTGCTTCCATAAGAATGTGCGCAGCGCTTTCTTCCCTGCCCAGGGGCCTGTGTTCCAGGGGCCCCATGATGCCCCCGTCTGCAAGCTCTTCCTCCATCTCCGTTTCCCGCCGCTGCTGCTGTTGCTGCTGCTGCTGCACGGCGTACTGCTGCTGCTCTTGCTGCTGCTTCGGGTGCTGGCTGCTGCAGGAGGGCAGCGTCAGCAGCTGCTCCCCCACAGGGCCCCCCGTAGACTGCTGCTGCTCCTCCTGCGGCTCGCTGCGCACTGTCAGCAGGTCCAGCAAAAAGTCTGCGGGGTTAAACCGCGGGGGGCACCGCAGCCCCAGCCGCGCGAAGTAGCTGCTGCACTGCGTCGCTGGCCCTTGAAACACTATTTGCCCCCGGTGCAGCAGCATTAGCTCATCAAACATGGCAAACAGCTGCAGCACAGACACGCACCACCGCGCTGCAGCTTCAGCACTTCGGCCTAAACGGCGGAGAGCGGGCGCTGCTGCTACGCTGGCTGCTAATGTACTGGCGGCTGCTGCACTGGCTGATGCTGCACTGGCTGCTGCTGCGCTGCTGACGGCTGCTGCAGCTGGGCGATGCAGGGAGTGCGCGGGGCTTTCGCGTCGGGGGAAAAGCAAGAAAAGTAAATAAAGGTGATGGACAACGCAAGAGAAGTGCTGTTGCTGCTGCTCAGGTTAAGCTAGTTCGTTCTTAGGGGTAAAAGTCCAAAAGGTGAAAAAAAAAACAAAAAAACAACAGAGAAACTCACCTGAGACCGAGGCTGGTGCACTGTACAGACAACTGTGCGGCCCCCCGTCCGCGCCAGGCGCAGCAGCAGCCGGATCGTGTCGAACGCCAGCGCAGCATCTAGCCCTGACGTTGGCTCATCTGCATGCAGCAGCAGCAGCAGAAGCAGCAGCAGCGGTAGCAGCAGCAGCAGCGGCTTTTGCTGCTGCAGGCTTAGGATTTGAACCGAACAGAAGCTGCTGACGCGCCCAGAAGCCGCTGCAGCCGAGGCTGTTTAGAAGTCGAGGAAATGGTCTGATGATTATTTACTGGAATTGCATTATATTTGATTTACCCAAGAAAATAAGAGAAGGATTATTCAGCAGCTCCACCGCCAAAGCAACCCTTTTCATTTCGCCGCCGCTGAGGCCCTTGCGCTCGGAGCCGCCAATTCGGGTGTCTCGACAGTGGTACAAATTCATGGACTGCAGCACTTCTTTCATGCGCTGTTCCCTTGCCTGCAGCAGCAGCAGCAGCAGCAGCAGCAGCAGGAAAGGCGGCATTTCTGCAAATGCAGCATTTTTATAAATGCAAATTAAGGAAGTTTACATATTACTTTGCCGTTTTTAGACAGCTGCACAAATAACAACCGATATCAAGCACTAAAGAAAGCAGAGAGCCGCGCTGGGCGAAGGGGCGGAGAAAGGCAGCAGCAGGTGGAAACGAAGACAAGCAGCAGCAGCAGACAGCTCTGAGCCCTAGGGCCTCTCATAAAAGGTATTTAATTACTATTTGTGCTTTTAACACTGAATTTGGAATTTGTTTTCAACAAGGAGGAGACAAAAAGCTAAATTCCCTTGTTTGTCAGCCAGACAAAAGCGCTGCTTGCAAACCGCCGGCTCTGTACTGCTCAAGAGCCCACAGAAGCAACAAGGCAGCAGCAAGCAGCAGCAGCAGCAAACACGTAGCAGCAGCAGCAAGCAGCAAACAAAGACTCCCCACGTTTCTAGAAACGCCCGGCAGCTTCAAAGCGGCGAAATAAGAAAGATATTCCCAAACGGTGACATAGGAGGGTAGAATGTCTTTCTGTACATACACCCGGAAGCGCACATTGGGGAAAAAACAAAAAAGATTAAAAGACTTAAAAAATAATAGAAGGGGAACTGAACTCCCAGCAGAGGGAGAAGCATGCAGCAACAAAACGCCCGCAGACTCAAAGACAAATAGCAGCAAACTAGCCCGTAAAAAAGCACCGCAGCAGCACAACCAGCAGCAAACGCAGCAGAAAATGGAGCAGCAGCAAGTGCAGCAGCAGCAGCAGTGAAGTGCACTGGAGACATACAGGGCAGCAGCAAAAATAGAGAAAAGGGAGACACCGGGGAAGCAGCAGCAGCAAACGAGCAGGGGCAGATGCAGCAAACGGCAAAAGCGGCAGCAGAGATAAGAATATAAAAGCAAGCAGCAAATATGAAAGAGACAGAGACAAAACAAGAAGCAGCAGCTGCTGCAGGCCGTCCCACAAGTCCCCAAGACAGAGATATCTGTGTCGAGGAAGTTCGAAATGAAACACTTTGGAGAAATAAACACAAAAAAATTTTAAATATAATCTAATTAAAAGTGACAGGTCACCTGCATTATATAGGTCGAAAAAGAGGACAAAGGAGAACCCGCAGGGGCCCCCCGGTAGACCAAAGTTCCGGATATTAACACTCGAGAAGAAGCTTTAGAGCGGCCTGCAGCAGCAGCAGCAGCAGCAGCAGCAACAACAACATTCGAAGCAGCACCAGCAGCAGCACCAGCAAGAGCATTGGCGAAGCTGCAGTAGCATCCGGAATAGCAGCAGCGTTCGAAGCAGCAGCAGCCTCAGAGACAGCAGCAGCAGTTAGCTGCATTTGCTGCAGCACAGGCAGCAGCGGCCCCTGGTGCCGCTGCAGCCGCCCTAGGGTTTAGGGTTTAGCTAAACCCTAGGGCTAAACCCTAAAGCCACCCCAGCCGCACCTGCCAGGGCATTCAGCAGAGTGGTTTTGCCGGAGCCACTGGGGCCCATAATAACCAGCATAGAGCCTGGGCGGACGCAGAGGTTAATATCCTTAAGAATGACGTTGAGGCCCGTGTTGCTGCTGCTGCTGCTGCTGCTGTTGCTGCTGCACTGCCTGCCGCTGCTCTGGGCCGTGGAGAGCCCCCCGTGGGGCCCGGAAAGCTCCCCCTCCTCGAGCTGCAGCGGCGCCGACTTGCTGCTGCTGCTGCTGCAGCACAGGCTGCTGCAGCACAGGCTGCGCAGCGAACCCGAAAGGTCCCGCCGAGTCCGAATTGCGTAGCAGAAGTTCTTTGCTATCAGAGTTACTGGAGCCACCCCAGCGGGGCTGCTCCAGGCCTTGCCTTCCATGGGAGGAGGGGGCCCCACGTGGGGCCCCGTAGAGGGAAGTTCTGCATCTGGGGCCCCCTGGGGGGCCCCCAGGAGGCCCTCGCGGGACAGCTCCATGGCTGAAGTTGTGTTCGCTTCAGCCTCTGCCTTCATTTTGGTCTGTTGGCTCCCCAGCTACGGCAGCAGCACCAGCGGCTTCAGTGGCAGCGAGCCAGCAGCAATGGCAGCAGCGGCGACGGTAGCAGCAGCAGCAGAAATGAACCGCTCCAGGTGCTGCGACGCAGCAATTTTTAAATGTAAATTCGAGGGGGAAACCCTCAGAGACAACAAGACCCGTCGGCGACACGCAGGCAGCCCGATACTCCAGCGGCGGCGCAGTTGAGCTGCTGTGGTTTACGTGCAGCTCTGGGAGTGCCAGCAGACGGCCATGAGAAACTAACAGGAGGGAACAAAGCAGATTTACTACTTTGGAACGCAAATATGATCCGAACACACAGGAAATACAGAAAAAAAAGGAAGACAGACGGCTGCGGTGGCGTGCAATTCAATGCTGGTGCTGCTGGTGCTGCTCCAGGTGTATGCACACCTGAGCAACAACTACGAGGCGTTCGTAGTCGCAGTAAACGAAAAATTTCGATTTACTCCAGGAAACAGCAGCAACAGCACTCGAGAAGCACATGCATCAGTGCAACTCTCAGCATAACCTTCTCTGCTGCCGCTGCTGCTGCTGCTGCTGCTGCCGCTGCTGTTGCTGCAACTGGTGAATAGTAGCCAATGTGTGCGCGTGTTTACTCACAGCAAGCGCTCCACTCGTTTAACATAGGAGTAGAGACAATCATTGCAAAACTGCTAACATAAGCTGCTTGCCCAGTATCTGTGAGCAGCAGCGGCTGCTGTAGCAGCAGCTGATGGTCGCTGCTCATGGTCGCTGCCGCCGCTGCTGCTGCTGCTGCTGCTCACCATTGCATGCGCGGTGTGCGGGCTTAACGGGGCTGGAAAGGGACAGTTCGTGCTTCTTTTTGATTGCTGCTGTCTCTGTTGCAGCCTGTGCCCTTTCCGAAGTGTACAGACACCTGCTGTCTCAGTCGCGCCGCAGCAGCTTCGCCACCATGGGCTTTGACTGCAGAAATTTCACTGAGACAAAGCCAGCTGAGAGGCTGGGAGGCCCCGTTGATCCTTAAGGGCCTCTGGTTCTCCTGCAGCAGGCGTCCCGTGCAGTCGCCCTGAGGTGGTGCCGCTGCAGCAGCTGCTGCAGCTGCTGCCGCTGCTGCTGCAGCTGTCGCTCTCCACGAGCAGTTAGGGCGGCTCGCAGGGACAAACGCTAGCCCTGGGCGAAAAGGAGTAGGGAGGAGTGCGTGTAGGACACAGCAGCGGCAGTTACTGCTATTGCTGCTGCTGTTGCTGCTGCAGCAGCAACATAGCAGATCCAGCAACGCAGCGCTACCTGCCCCTGCCGACGAATATTTTAGGGGACGCATGCCTGGAGGCAAGCGCAGCCCCTTGTAGGGGCTCTGCGTGAAGCACAGCAGCAGGAAGAGCAGCAGCAGCAGCAGCAGCAGTTACAGCAGCAGCAGCAGCAGCAAGGGCCGCGACGGCGGCGGCCTCAATGTTCCCTTCTTGCTGCGCCTCCTGTCTCTCCTCCTGCTGCTGCCACAATGGCTCAGAGAGATGCCTTTCCTATTTCGTATTACGGTGAGGACTCTACCCCTCATGTTTCAGCCGTGGCTACTTACACAAGGGTTTAGGACTACGGTTTAGGGTTGGGGGTTTAGGATTTGGGGTTTAGGGTTTAGGATTCAGGCTTCAGGGTTTTGGCTTAACGCTTTAGGGTTCAGGGTTTGAGGCCCCACAATGGTTCCTCGCCTTTTATTAGGGTTTAGGGTTTAGGGCTAGGGCACACACACACAGTGGCTGCCGATCTTGGGCCTGGGGTTTAGGGTTTAGGGTTTAGGGTTTAGGATTTGGGGGTCGTGGGGGTTTGAGTGCGTTGGTTTATAGATGAAAACGACATTTGGCCTCTCCTGCGGCCGTCTATAGAGGAGCGTTTGCCTCTGGAGCCGCTTGTGCTGCGGGGAGTTTATGGAGGGGGCGGTGCTGCTGCTGCTGCTGCTGCGTGCAGCAGCAGCACAGTAAACTTGTCGTTTGTTGCGCAGTCTGCCTTTGTGTCTGGGGGCCACCCCCCGCCAGCCCAGGGGCCCCCTGCTGCTTTTTCAGTGGCTCAAAAGGCAGCTGCGGGGGCCCTGGCTTCGCTGGGAGTGAGTGTTGCTGCGGCTTCGCTGGCTGCTGCTGCTGCTGCTGCTCCCGTGACGCCCGCAGCAGCAGCAGCAGCAGCAGCAGCGGAATCGCCGAGCCTCGTGTGGACAGCAGCAGAGAGGCCCTTCGTGCACCTGCTGCTGCTGCAGTACGACAGCATTGAGGTGTACCGACAGCAGCAGCGGCGGCTGCTGCGGAGCTGGAGCGAGCGGCTGCTGGAGCAGCACGAGGAGTGGCTGGTAGTTGCTGCTGCTGCCTGCAGCAGCAACGAAGCAGTAGTGAAGCAGCAAAAGAAATTCATCGAAAAAATCCGCGCAGACTTAGGCAGCAAAGACAGAGTCCTCCGGCTGCCTCTGGGATCGATCGATCCCAGCAGCAGCGCCCTTGCGGAGCAGCTCTGGGCGGTGAGAAGATCTCTTCTTCATTTTTTTTCATTTTTTCTTTATTTTCTCCCCTTTTTTCCCCTTCTTTATCCTCTCCTCCTCCGTACCGTGCCTCCTTCTCTTTTCTTCTTTTAAAACTAGGGTTTAGGGTTTTTGAATTTCTTTTTCCTCTTCTGTGTTTCCCTTTTTCTCCTTTTTGAGTGTCTTTGCTTTGCCGCTGCTGGGGGCCGCTGTTCTCTGGGCTGGGGCTGCTGCGCGCTGCCTCTGTGTCCTTCTCTTCTGTCTGAATATATTCAAACAGATGGTTTTGTTGAATTAAATCTGTTTCTCCAAATTAATTATGGGAATAAAGACTAAAGAAAAGGAGTTCCAGGTGCTGCGGGCCTTTGCTTCTCTCTGCTCTGCCCCGTAGGCTTTCCTCCAGCGACTCCGCGAGGCGCTCACAAACGCGGTAGAGTACCGCATCATGCTTGCTGAGGACGCAGTGCAGCGGATGCAGCAGCAGCAGCAGCAGCAGCAGCAGGTGTTGTCCGCAAGCGTCTTGGCCGCCAGAGACACGCTCGCCTGCCTCCTAGGAAAATGCGGCCGATACAGCGACGCCCTGCGAGTCCTCGACGCGTGGGAGGGCCCCTCTTTGCAGTCTCTGCCTCGCCCCCCAGCAGCAGCAGCAGCAGCAGGAGCAGCAGCAGCAGCAGCGGGGGACGCGAGTTTCGCCGTGGGGGGCGCCGACGGGCTGCCGCTGCTGGCCTGCGAGTGGCGAGCTGCTGCGCTGTCTGTACAGCTGCGGGGGGGCACCCTCGGGGCCCTGCAGACTTGGGAATATTTATTTTGTCGGCAATCAGTTTATTTAATGCGGCTGGGAAAGCTGGAGGAGTTGGGCTCTAGGGGCCTCGCGCTGTTTGCGGGGGCCCTCAGAGCTGCTGCAGCACAGCCCCCAGATGTCCTCGCCAGGGTCATGTGCTGGGCCGTCGTGGGGGCCCTCAACTTGGCCAACTTCATTACAGCTAAGGTGAGTTGCGCATCCCCAGCTGCAGCTGCTGCCGTTGCTTTCCTCTAAGAGCGAGTGACTGCTGCTGCGGCCTCAGCAGCAGCAGCAGCAGCAGCAGTAGCAGTAGCAAGGAGGGAACAAGCCAATTTGTGTCGGTGCATGCAAGGAGCGGCTGGATGCTTTATCACTTTGCTGGGTGTCTCTATGCCTAGCTGTTGGTGGCCCCGCTTGTGATCTTAACTGTGCCTCTGTTGCTGCTGCTGTTGCTGCTGCTGCAGTGCATGAGCAGCAGCGAATCTCTGGCAGCGAAGGACTGCGACGACGCCTCGTCGGGCGCGGGCACGGCGTCTTCGTCTTCAGCAGCAGCAGCAGCAGCAGCAGCAGCGGAGCCAGGGGACGGCGCTGCGCGGGCCTCCGGGGTCTCGCATGTTTTTGCTTCCTCTTTCCCGCTGCTGCGGCGCCCCACATCAGCTGTGGCCAGGACTCTGACGCGCTTTGCCCCCAGTCACTTGACATTTCTGCCATCTCGCCGGCAGCCGGGTTATTCGCGCAGCAACAGCAGGTTCAAGGAGGACCCGGGCGCTGACGCCGCAGGCGCCGCGCAGCAGCAGCAGCAGCAGCAGCAGCGGCATCGGGCGCTCTTCCGCGCAGGCGGGGACGGCAGGGAGCGCCCAGAAGGTGAAGGCAGCAGCACCCCGACCCGGAGAAGCTGCAGCCGCAGCGGCGACCGCCCCGACGCGCACCACCCCGCGCACAGCAGCAGCAGCAGCAGCAGCAGCGAGGCTCTGTCTGCAGACACGGCCTCCGGGCAGGCCAAGAGTGCAGCCTCCCTCTACGCCCTTGTTACCCAGCAGCTGCCGCGGCTCACAAAACTCAAGACTGCTGCAGAGTGGGGAGCTTCTGTGGGTCTTTTGCCCCCGACGCCCCCACGCGGCTCTGGGGCCCTTTCCCCTTCGAGGTCCCAAGAGCTCAACGGAGCTGCGCATGCACAGGACGCCGACTCGCAGCAGCAGCAGCAGCAGCAGCGTGCGAGCTCGGCTGCTGCTGCCCCAGCTGCAGTGGCGGCAGCAGCAACGGCGGCTGCAACAGCAGCAGCAGCAGACAACGCCACGCTGTTCTTCCCGCCCGAAGCTGTGGAAGAACTCAGAGAAGCCCTCGAAGTCTACACTCCGGCGGACCTCCGGGGGGCCCTGGGGGCCCCGCAAAAGCTGCAGGGCCTCTACCTGCGGGTGCTGCTGTTGGGGGGGCAGCACTACGTCAACTGCGGCTTCTTCCGCCATGCTGCGCTGCTGCAGCTGCGAATTGCAGCAACTCACTTAGAAAGAGGAGACACGCGAGAGTGCCAGCTAGCCATCCAGAGGATGCTGCCGCTTTTCTTAAAAGAGCCCTGGACAGATGTGAGTCTATCTACTGCAGCTAGCCAGTCCGCGACTGTCTCCAGTCCACGCCAGCTGAGGCGAACTGGCTAGCTAGCCATCGCGTTGCCCAGCTAGCCATCGAGTTGCCCAGCTAGTTGCCGCGGTGCCCAGCTATCCATCAAGCTGCTTAGCTAGCCACGGCATTGCTCAGCTAGCCATTGCGTTTTTCAGCTAGCCACCGCCTTGCCCAGCTCGCTATTATGCTGCCCAGTGTCGTGTTGGCTAGCTAGCCACCGTTTTGCCCAGCTAGCTATCACGCTACCCAGCTAGCCATCACGTTGTCCAGCTAGCTATCATGCTAGCAAGCTAGCTGTCCTTATGTGTTTTCTTGCTGGCCTCCCATTGCTTTGCAGCTAGCTGGGTTGCCCCGTGGCTAGTTGCCGTGGTGCCCATCTCTAGCTTAATTAACTGTTATATGGCAATTCGTAGAAAACTGTTGCTCTTGCAAAGCAGCACTTTTGTCTTGCTGCCAGCACCTTTAATGCAACTCTTCATTTTTTTTCTTTTCCTTTTTGTGCATTGGGACGAGCTGTGCCAGTCGCTGGGGAGGGCTGCTGCAGCAGCAGCTTTTAAGGTTGCTGCTGCAGCAGCGTAAATGAGCTTGTTAATTGTATGGGTGGCTGTGGCAGCTGCTTTTGGGGGTCTCTGTCAGTGCCTCTCCGCTGTTTTGGCAGCTGCCAGCGGGCGCTCTGTAGCTGCTGCAGCTGCTGCTGCTGTTTTCTTGCGCGCAGCTTTGGGTTTGCTGCCAGAAGCTGCTGGCCCGAGCAGAGGCCGCGCAGGGAAACAGGGGAGGAGCTCTGGCGACGCTGTACGCACTCAGCAACTCTTCTGCGGCGAGGCACCCGCAGCAGCAGCGGCAGCAGCGACAGGAAGATCTACTGCAGCGGGAGCCGCAGCAGCAAAGACAGAAGCAGCATTTAGACTGTCTGGAGGCCCAAGACCTCGAGGGCCCTGCGGACTGTCTTCGCCGCTTCCTGTCCTTGGCCTCAAGCAAGAGCAGCACCGCACAAGAGGCAGCAGCAGCAGCAGCTGCTGCTGCTGCTGCTTGCCCCCGCAGCGACTCCGCGCAGCCGCAGCAGCAGCATCCCGAAGAGGGGGAGCCTGAAAGCGGCCCCTGGAGCGCGCTGCAGGAAGATGTGGGGTTGCCGCCGAGCCTGAGTCAGGTGTCTGTACACCTCAAGGCCTCCCCAAACCTCTTCGCCTGGGCTGCCGTTGCCGCCCACAGGGAGCAGCCGGGCCAAAAGCGCCGCAAGGCTTTGCCTGTGGCTTATTTGCCCTACGTGAGCTGGGGGTTTTGCTGCTGTTGCTGCTGCTCCGCGCTGCTGCTGCTGCTGTTGCCTCATTTGTGCCTCCCGCTGCTGCTGCTGCTGCCTCGTTTGAGTCTCCTGCTGCTGCTGCTGCCCAGCTGGCCGGCCCTAGAGCGCAGGCGGCCGCAGACTTGCAGCTGCGGGTTGCCTGTGTGTCTGCGGCTGCTGCTGCTCGCTGCAGGGCTCGGGGTACAACGGGGCCCCACAGCTGCTGCCAGGAGCTTCCTCTCGGCTACAGCTGGGGTTGTCTCCCCGCGAGGCTGTCTCTCTGTCTTGGTACATGCAGCGGGCGGGCAGCAGCCTGACTCCGACGTCTCGCATTTCCGCAGCTTCGCTCTTCGCTGGGGTGCCCCTGGGGCCCCTGGGGTCGCAGGGGGGCCCCCACGCACACATGCTGCGGCGGGGAAGCGCAGCAGGACGAGCCTGGACTGGAGAGGGTGACCCCACCCCCCCACCCCCTGCTGCTGCCACCTGTGCCCCTGCAGATAGCTACGATGCAGCCTCGTTTTACTGGGGAGAAAGGGGGGGGATCGTCTCGCTGCAGCAGCGGCAAAACTCGCTGGCCCAGGACTTGCTGGAGCACGCGGTGCTGCGGCAGCTGGCAGATTTGCTGCCGCTTTACGCGCTGCACACTTCCCCTGCGGTGGACATACACCCCACGCTGCGCGTCTACGAGGCCACTCTTTCTCGCCTCAAGCCCAAGACCATTGCAGGGGTTTTGGGACAGAGGCTGAGGCCGCTGCCGGGGGGCTCATCTTCCATGTCTCTGCTCTCGGGCCAGCAGCCAGCAGCAGCAGCAGCAGACGACGCAACAGCAGTCGCAAGTCCAACTGCTGCTGCTGCCGACTCGGCCCTCGCTGACATTTCAAAGGAGGCTTCTGAGGGGGACACCCCAGGGAGGCACTTCGAGGGCGAGCTGAGGGGCCCGCCGGCCGCAGCAGCAGACGGCACCCCCTCAGCAGCAGCAGCAGCAGTAGCACAGCGCGACCCGCTGCACCCAGCTGCTGCTGCCGTGAACGCGGATGCTGCTGCAGCAACCCCGATAAGGCAGCACACAGCAGACGAAGACCCCGGCGCGGACTCAAGCGCTCTACAAACAGAGCGGCCGTCGACAGACTCATCACCCCCAGGCGGCACTCCGCTGCCGGAGCCCGACAGTGCAGCAGCAGCAGCAGCAGCAGCAGCTGATGCTGCTGCTGCTGCAAGCGACCCAGATGGACGCGAGACAGAGTCCGACTCCCCTCACCAAGAAGCGTCAGCAGTGACGTCAGTCCTGTCGAACGCTTTCGAGCGGCAGGGGCAGCAGCAGCAGCAGCAGGTGCAGCAGCACCAGCTGCTGCTTGCGGGCTCGGAGGATGAGGCAGTCTCGCTGACGCCCCCAAGCCCCACAAGGCGGCTGCGCTCCCGCGCTGTTTCCCTCATGCAGACCTGCAGCGCCAGGGGCTGCATCCCCTCTCTGTCTCTTGCCCTTGGGGAGACTGTGGAGATTGAAGTGTATGTGCACTCCGCCTTGCTGCTGCCGCTGCCGCTCGACGCGGTGGCTGTCAGACTCTCCGGCGTCCCAGCTGCAGCGCAGGGGATATCGCAGCCCTCCAGTGCAGCAGCAGCAGCAGCAGCGGCGACCTCCGAGTTGTCGGGTTGGCTGGTTGTGACGTCCGCCTCGCTGCAGCAGCAGCAGCAGCAACACGAGCAGCAGCAAGAGCTGCCGCATCCTCAGGAGCTCGTGCTGCACCCAGGGGTTAATGCTCTGCGGCTGCTCTGGTGCTGCTGCCAGCCCGGCCTCTTCTTAGTTGAACAAATTTGCTTCCTCCTAAATGACATCGTTTTTGTGCAGTGGGCTGGGGACCTCCCGCCCCCGGCGCTGCTGCCGAGGGTGGCGGCCGCAATGGAAAGAGCCCTTGTTGGTGTGTCTGGTGCTTCTGCTGCTGTTGCGGCAGCTGCATCTGTGAACACCAACGCAGCGACGAACTCTTTGAGCGACGAAAGAAACGACAGCAGCAGCAGCAGCAGCAGTTCATCTGTCCCCGCCCTGTCGGAAGCAGCAGCGGAAACAGCAGCAGCAGCAGCACGACCGTGCGCAAACCCTTACTACGTTCGAGAGGATGCAGGGGACCAACTTTCTGCTGCTGCCTTTGCAGAGAGACTCTATGGAGACCCTCGCACCTTCGCTGTGTCTTCTTGCTCACCTGCAGGGGCTACGCTGCTGCACCCTTGTGCTGCTCTTGAGCGGCTGCTGCACCCGCTCATGTTGGAGTACAGACACTCGAGTTCCTGCGTGGCAGTGCAGGTGGACCCCCTTTTGCCGCAGCAGCACCACATGCTGCTGCAGCGCCTAAAAAACCTTCAGCAGCAGCAGCAGCAGCAGGAGCACGTGACTGGAGACTTGCTGCAAGGCAGCACAAACGTGCTGCTGGAAGGCGTCCAGTCTTCGCTGCTGCTGACCATAAATGTGCCCTGGGGCTTCGTAGATGGGGGCGCCCCACGGCTGCGGGTGCTGCAGGCCCTCAGTGTGGGGGCTCCCAGCAGCTGCAGCAGCAGCGTTGAAGATGAGGAGGAAGCCGTGGAGAGTCTCTCCGCCTCTGAGCTGCAAACGCTGCCCACGGAGTCCTTCAGTGATGCCAAGGGGACCCCAGCAGCGGCGTCAGCCCATGGGGCCCCAAAGGGGGTGGCCACCAGAGCAGCCACCCATGTTGCATTTGGCCGCATGCAGCAGAGCAGCAGCAGGGACAGCGGCAGCTGGAGCTGCAATGAGGCCTCTTCTACACCGGGCGCCGCAGGGGCTGCTGCTGCACAGGAGGCTGGGAGCTGCTTGCAAGCGGCCCCCAGCTGGGGCCATCAAGCCTCCCATGTGCAGCGTACAGCCTGCAGCAGCTGCTGCTCCACATTCTCCTTTCCGAGGCCCCTTCAGCTGCTGATAGACTGGGAGGGTGCTCTTTGTCTATCCATTGATGGGTCTCCTTCAGTGTTTCCTTTGTCTCAGTTTAAACAGGACCCTACGGGGCAGGCCGTGGCCCCCACGGCAGCGGCAACAGCAACAGCAGCAACAGCTGACAGCAAGGCGAGCAGGTTCGAGGTGCACCAAGTGCAGCAAGAGATCATTTGCGACTCAGAGGGAGCAGAGGTGGTGGTGGCGGTCCCCCGTCTCAGCAGTGGAGGCAACAGCAGCAGCAGCAGGAGCAGCAACAGCAGAAGCAGCAGCAACAGCAGTAGTGACGAAGAGGAACTTGGATGGATCCCGCTACCCCCCTTCAGGTCCTGTGTCCAGCTGCTGCTGCCTGTCTGCGTCTCCTGCGCCCCGGGCTGGGGGCTCACAGGGGGGCCAGCGCTGCAGCAGATGCACACGGGGGACAGTTTCTACCCTCGCGGGGAGTGGCTGCTGCCAGCAGATGCTGCAGGAGAGTCCCCTCTGGTAAGCAGAGGCAAGAGGAGCGGTAGCAGCAAAGCAGGAGCAGCAGCAACAGCAGCAGGAGCACCAAAAAGGGCCGCAGCAGCAGCACCTGTGTGTTCCTTCCGCCTTACTGTGCGCTGCTGCTGTGTGTCCGGCAATGCTGCAGAGTGCCTCCAGGATGCAATGGCGTTTCCAGGGAAGCTGCGGCGCATGCGAAGACATGAAGGGCCCCAGCAGCGACTCAGCGCTTTCAGGGGGCCCCTCTGGTGCCTCCCGCTGCCGCTGCAGCAGCATCAGCATTTCCGATTCCCTCAGCCGCAGCAGGCCCACTCGAGCTCCGCCGGCGGCAGCTGTTGGACGGGGCCTTGTAACAGTGGCGACAGCCCTCGCCTTCACTTGCAGGAAGAGGCTTCCTGCTGCAGCAGATGCTGCAGCAGCTACTGCAGCAAGTACCACCACACCGGCGGCACACAATGAAGATGAAGACTGGCACGAGCTCGGGATGTTTCCTGCTGCAGTTGCTCTTGACGGGGTGAACGATGCAGAAGATGCTGCAGAGGAGGCTGAGTCTATGCAACGGCACTCCTCTCGTTCGAACTGCGCCCCCAGCAGCAGCAGCAAGACCAGCAGCAGCAGCAGCGGGGAGCCGGAGCTAATGGTGATCCGTCTTCACAGCGTGGAGGTCAGCGCTGCGCTCACGCACTGTATCTCGCTTTCCCGTGTCTCCGACGCGCTGCAGGTGGTGCAGGTGCTGCTGAAGGCTGCTTCAGCAGCAGACAGGCTTGTGCTTGTGTCCGCGTCCATTCGGCCGCGGCAGCAGCAGCAGCAGCAGCAACAGGACGAACTGCAACTGGGCGCTCCATCCGTGTCTCTGATCGCCCCTCCAGACCCCTTATCTAATGAGGCAGTAGCACAAATTGGAGGTGAGCTGCTTCTTCTGTTGCTGCTGCGGCCTACGCCATTGCTGCTGCAGGTCCCAGTCCCATGCCCCCGCGGCTGTTCTTCTTTTTGCGCCAGCTGGTGCTTCTTTTCTAGTGCTGCTGCAGCACTTTAAAGTACTCTCTTCGGTTTTTAAGCCTTTGTTACTGTGTGTGTTTACGTTTTTACTTTTGATGCAGGAATTCAGGTTTTTTGATTGCTGCTTCATCCACTTCTATTAAATATATAAAATGCCTCTTCTGTGCCTCTTTTTGTTTTTCAGAGTCAGTCACGCTGGGCAGTCGACTGCCGCCCGGTGCTGTACAGACTCTTCTCGTAAAGGTGCAGTACCCTCTCCCCTCTTACGGGGTTTTCAGTCTTCCGACGAAAAATAAAAGTGGCAGCAGCAGCAACAGCGGTGACAGCAACAGCAGCAGCAACAACAGCAGCAGCAGCAGCAGCAACAGCAGCAGCAGCAACAGCAGCAGCAGCAACAGCCCTTCGATGGCTTTTTATGACTTGGTTGTGAGCTACGAGGTCGACGGCGGGAACTTGGGGAGTTCAGTGCCAGAATGTTGCGGTAGCCTAGGCGGTCTTTCATACGCGCAGCTCAGCAGCAGTGGCAGCAGCAGCAGCAGCAACTGCAGCGACAGCAGCCGCAGCTCGCTGTCCTACGTGATTCCCCTGCAGCTGCCGGCTAGGGCGCCCCCGCTGCTAACTGCCCTCGACTGCCCGCGCACGGGACGCGTGGGTTCAGCTCTGTGTGTGCAGCTCCGTATCACGAACACGACGCACGTAGGTTGACGGCCCTCGCTACTGCAGCAGCAGCAGCAGAAGCCAGCTGGCTGCAGCAGCAGCAGAAGCCAGCTGGCTGCCGCAGCAGCAACGGCCAGGCGAATGCAGCAGCAGCAGTTGCGGCTGCAGGAGCAAAGCGCAACTGACCGTGTGCTTTGCTGCGATCCGCACGCGTTTGCTGGTTTGCGTCTGCAGGAGGCGATGGAAATATGCCACAGAGTGTGCTTAGAGTTTGACCGCCAAGACCCGCCGGGCAGCCAAGTCCGTGGGGGGCCCCCGGGGACCCCCGGGGCCCTGGAAAAGCGAAGGCAAAGGGCCTCAGGGGGCACTCAAACTCCTGCAAAGTCACCTCGAGTCGGGGAGTGCCACGACTGGCTAATGGTGAGGATAGAGAGGCTGGAGGAGGCAGCAGAATCATCTCAAGTTTAACAGAAATGTGTGATAAAATGTTCTTTTTTGCGTCATCTTTGGCCCTTGTGAAGAGTTGCTAGGTTTGCTGTGTCGCTGTAGGATCTGTGGGGTTAGGCGGGGTCTCAAGTTTGCTGTTTGTTTGTTGTGTAAGTGCCGGCCACTTCAGTATCTCTCATTGCTGCTGCTGCTGCTGCTGCTGCTGCTGCTGCTGATCCTGCAGGCGGGCTCGAAGTGCAGAGCCGTCTTGTTAGAAGGAGGCAGAAGCACCACTGTGTCCTTCTCTGCCATCCCCTTAAGGGCGGGGTCTCTTTGCCTTCCTTTCGTGAGGCTGTTATATAGGCGGGCCCCCCCAGGGGGTGCCTGTGAGGGCCTCGGGGCGTGGGGTGGGCCCCTAGGGCCCTCTGCTGTTGCCGCTTCGGCTCTAGTTAGGGGCCCCCTAGCTGCAGCGGGGAATAGAGGCGCCGCTGCCGACGCCTGCAGCAGCCCAGAGGCCAGCCCGTGGGTGCCTCTCCACGGGGGCGAGTCCCTTACAGCTGGGAGGGAGGTGCTGGTCCTTCCTAAGCTTGTCTCCACACCTGAAGTCAGGCTGCTACAAGACTACACTTGCTAGCCAGCCCAGCGTAGCGCCGTGGCCTGCACCGGCTAGCTAGTGTCCCGCTGGCTAGCTGGCCGTTAGCATAGTCCTCCATCTTCTGGATGCGTTTCTCTTGTTCCTTGATTTTCCATTTTAAGGTCTCAGCCGTCTCGTTTGCGTGGCCCCACAGAGCTCGCAGCTAGACGAGGCATCCTTTCTAGGATAAAGCCTTCGCAGTCATTACTAGCCACTCTTTCTGCTGCCAGCAGCTAGCAGCAGCCTGCCAAACGAAGCTAGCTGGAGTTACTCTCGCATGCAGGGCTCTGCTGCAAGACCATGAGGTGATAGTTGTTCAGCAGGATCTGGCTGTCTCAGCTTAGGGAGCAGCGGCACTTGCCTAACTAGCACAATATCCAGTTTTTCAGGGCAGGAGCAACCCTTGCATTCTTTCTGCCTAACTCTCTGGCCCTCGCTAATCGTGATTTGTACGTGCTGTGGGCTGCAAATGCATAGCAAATGGCCATCACAGCCCAGCTTGCAAATAAACTACGTTTGTGTCTTTGCTTTTACCCTCCACAATGTAGTTGTCTCGTAGTTCCCCAACCAAGCCACTGAGCCCTGCTGGCCGACAGCTAAAAGAGAAGGGGCTGGATACGAGGACCCGCGCACAGTTGTGCATCCATGTGCGTTGTATGTACACCGAACGCAGACAGTCAGGTGTACGTACTGCGCTGTGCAGGCCCGCGGCCGAACAGCTCAAGCCAGCTGAGCGACCTTCATGTCGATCTTGTTCCGAATGTACCCATACTCCAGTCGCTTTGCCTCCAGTCTGCGGGCCAACAGCAGCACACTAGCCAAGCAGTATGAAGCAAGATGGAAACACGGAGTTCCTATGGGGCCCACGGAAAGTTAAACAGCAAACAGATACGGGGCCGGCAGCGCAGAGAAGGGCAGCGAAAGGTGAAAGGGGAAATGAAAGCAGTGAACCCGGCATCTTACTCTTCAACCTGCTTGAGGCTCTCCAGCTGAAAGTGTCTGCAGCAAAAGGCGCACAAGGTACCCCGGGGGCTTCCTTTATAGCAACGCTATCTGCCTCATGCCGCTCCATGCTAATGTAGCTTTTGGTGCTGTTCCCCGTATCACTCTTTAGCTTATTTCACTGAGTCCTAGGCGGCAGCTGGCTGACAAATTGCAGTGTCTTTGGGACTTAAAAGGCCTCTCAGCCGCCAGCGGCCCCCAAGCCCCTGCGCCGGGCCCCAGCTACCTGCCGTGGGTACAGCAGCCAGGCCTGGCTTCCCAGCTACGCCTTAAAACCACCAGCCTGACCTATAAAAGCCGGCCTGCCCCATAGCCACTAGCCTGACCTATAGCCACCAGCCTGGGCCTCAGCCTCAGGGGCTGCAGCGCTGGCTCACCCCACGCGCTGCATGACTTGGGGGAAGTGGGGCCCGCAGTTGACAACTTCGTGCACGAGATCCTCCACACAGAAAAGGCCCAAAGACCCAAACGCCTCCTCCACCATCATGTTGTCCGACAGCGCTACAGGGGGACCCCCGTCTTCGCTGGTTAGCCGGGCCCTGCAGCAGAAAAACAAGGCCAAAGCAACTGAAGAGCCACGCAGCTGCAGCAGCAGCAGCAAACACTCTGCCGACATAAAGGGCTCTACGCGCGGCTCTCGGGCTCTTCCCCCACACACGCATCATGCAACCAAACACAGCAGCAGCAGCAGCAGCAGCAGCAGCAGTTGAACCTTGTGACAAACAGTCGGCGAATAGTTTCTGCTGAGGGAAGTCCGTAGAAGACAAAGGGCGAGATCTTGCGCAAAATCTTCGTGGCATTCTCATCGTTGGCAATGAGAGTGCAGCTGTACGGCCGCGGGAGCCCCAGGGCCTGCATTGTGCAGCCAGAATAACAACAACCCCACCTTTCTCAGCTTCACCACCCCCGCCGGGCCCAGCACGCAGTCACCGAAGACCCCGCAGTCAGCTGGCGCCTCACGAGAGGCTCCAACTGGCTAAGAAAAGATAAAAAAGGGGCCAAAGAGGAGCAGGAGGGCCCCCCTGGGGCCCCTCTCTCCCTCTTTGGCCCCGTTTTTTTTCTTTTTCTTCTTACCTTCAGTGCCTCCTGCGTTTCCCTGCAGCCGCCCCTGCGGTGGTTACGAACTACACAGTACACGCGGCACTCTGGCTTTCGCTGCTGCTTCGGCTTGCGGTTTCGCTGCACTCGTAGCCTGCACAGACCCCAGCATACGAAGCAGCAGCCATAGGTGCAGCAGCAGCAGCGAAAGATGTGCAGCAACGGCAGGCGCCGCAGCAGCAGGAGCAGCAGCTGCATCAGCCGCTGCAGAAGCAAAAGAGCTGCACTATCCACAATGTCTGGCTGTAAACCACGGGTGCAGTAGCAGCACCCCTGCAGCCCACAACAGAGTGGCAGCTAATGTAGCAGACCAGCTGCAGCAACAAGACGGCACCGCCACGTTGTTGCTCCTGCTGCCCTTGCTGCTGCACATGCTGCTGCTGCTGCTGCATCTGTTGGAGCTACCTTTATCTTCGTTGCTGCAGCTGACGCTCCACTCACGCTGCCGCTAACAGGGCTACTAAGGAGCCCGCTGCAGCAGCAGCCACGTGCGCAACTGCTGCTGCTGCTGCTGCTGCTGCTGACCTTTTGCTGTCTTTCATTGCTAGAAGAGCCTTTTTAACGAAGTACTGAGCGGTCTTCACTTCTGGCCTTTGGGCTTTCTTCCGTGCCTGCAGGCCGCCGGCAATCACATACAAACCGAAGTCCTATTTTGTTGTTGCTGCTGCTGCTGTCTCTATTTTGCTGCTGCAGCTTCCGTGCTTCTGCTGTGGCTTCTCTTGCAGCTTGCGTTGCTGCGGCAGACAGTCATCGACGGCTCGAGTTGAGGGCGCGCCGGCCGCAGCTGTTGCCGCAGCCGTGGAAGCAGCAGCAGCACACGGCAGCCGCTGCTGCTGCCACGAGCAGCATCCTACTGCCGCTGCCGTTGCTGCTGCTGCTGCTGCTGCTACGGACTATAAGGCCAGCGGCCCACATGTAGGAGCCCCCTACCTTCTTCGCCTTGGCCAGGGCCTCCGCCCGTTTCTCCCGAGATTCCAGATCTTGCCGCCGCTTGCGCAGCACCGTCTCTGCAATTTTGAGGGGCTGGCCTTCTACGCGGGGCCGCAGCTGCCCGCGGGCGCCGCCCACTTCCTGCAGGTGTTCTGTGCCCTTTGTCATTGCTGCGCTGACTCGCTGCGGCCCACAGGTGCTTCCGCTGCAGCAAACAACGCTGCTTGCTCCGTCAGACCCGGCCCGCAGCAGCAGCCGCAGCCGCAAATGCGCCCCAAGCAGCAGCCGCCGCGCAGGCTGCAAGGACCTCTGGGGGCTTCTGCTCCTGTAGAGGCTATAGAGTGCTACAGCGAGGCAGCACAGCTCAGCAGCCGCGGATGCAGGTGCCTACGCGCCACTGGGAAAGAATCAAAGAATTCCAGCCTTCTTAAAGTTGGAGAGGCAAACTGCCACAAGTGGGGTCTTCGAGGCCCCTGGATACTTAGGGGGCCCCCGGGAGGGCTGGACGGTGGGGCACAGCGGACAGCCACAGGGGCACCCCGGCCATGAAAAGTAACTCAGGCTTTAAAAATAAAGACGCATTAACGCGTAAATGAGACCTGCTCCCTGCGGCCTCTTCCCTTGCTGCTGGTGACACAGCCTTTGCTCCTGGCGACGTGGCAGCCCCTGCTTGGGGCCCCACAGCAGCATGCAGCGGGGTGAGACACCGTCCATTTGAGGCCTTCTTCTGCTCGTTTACATTTTTCTATGTGATTTTTGTTCCTTCAGGGCTTCTGTGTGCCCTATTTGCGCTGAGGCTCACTGCCCCGGCTGCTGCTGCGCTGGCGGCGCTGCTGCTGCTGCTGCTACAGCGAATCATTGCCCACTGGGAAGATGGCGGGTCCACAGGGCCCAAAGGCAGCCCAGAACTTGAAAGGACAAGGGCCCAGCTCAAAATCGGGAGCGGATACCGGGGCTACGGGGCAGATTAGGGAGGGGCTGGTCACTTTGGAGGCTACCCCCGGCGAGTCTGTCTTCTTTAACCCTGCTCAGGTCTTCAACAGGGACCTGTCGCTGCTTGTCCTGAAGGCATTTGCATGCAAGCAGCAGCAAGTGCTCAACCAGCGTTGTAAGAAGCCGGCCCAGCCTAGGCAGCTAGCCAGCGGCGCCATAGCTAGCCGCTAGCTAGCTAGTTATGCCACCCGCCCCGCATCAGCAAGCTGCAGCAGCAACGCCCTAGAGAGACCACTGCGCTTCTTTCGCGCGCGTATCCAGTGTTTTGTTGCCTGTGCTGCTGCTGCTTCTGCGTTCGCTGGGGCTGCTGCGGCTCCTGTTGACACAGCGAAACGTGGTTTGCTGCTGCGCTGCAGCTGCTGCAACTTTGGCTCGCTGCAAGGCGGAAGGCCGGCCCGAGCCCCAGCCATTGGAGTTCGTGGGATTTAATGTGCTGGAGCCCCTGGCAGCAACAGGTGGGCCTGGGGGCTAGCAGCAGGGCAGCTCTGTTGTTTGTTTGTGTGTCTTGCTGCTGCTACCTCTCCATGTCTTCCTTTGTGCTTTTCTGCCCTCACTTTGCTGCGGCTGCCTCGACACTTCTTGTCCCCCTATTTTGCTGTTTTCCGTCTGTCTTCCTCCGGGCCTTCGCGGCGTGACTTTTACCTCCTCAGCTCTCTTGCTGCCGCTGCTGCTCCCCGCTTGAGTGACCTTTTGGCTGCTGCGCGGCTTCTTGCCTCTTCTCGTTTCTCTCTTCTTCTTCCCTTGTTGGCTCCTGCGCTTCTATGAAGCCCCTGCTGCCGCTGCTGCTGCTGCTGGCTGGTTACTGCTTGCTTAATGCTATGTGTGGGCTGGGGCTTTTCTGAAGGCCCTGTAGCCCAGCGGACTTGCCCCTTGCTGCTGTTGGCCCCGCGTCTCATTTCACTCAGCCCCTGTGCTCGCTGCATGCATGAGCCTTCTAGTTGCAGCAGCAGCCGCGCTAGCAGCAGCAACAGGAGCCACAGCAGCGCAGCAGCAGCGGGAGCAGCAACAGCGTCCTTCGCTGCACGGGGCTGCCCCTCGCGTTGCAGGCGGCTGCAGCTGCACCCGTTTTTTTATCCATTAAAGGCAGCAAATATTGGTGTAGTTCTGCCATAATATCATAGAAATGGCTCCCATTTTAGCTTTGTTTGTGTTTTCGGCCCTCAGGCCTCCGCAGCCTGCGATACCTCAAGGAGCTGGGGCCCCTTGTGGCCTGCGCCGTGGCCAACGACTTGGACCCAAAAGCAGCTGCAGCAGCAAAGGCCAATGCGAAGTTGAATGAAGTTCCTCAGCACCGTTTCTTGGGTGTGCAGGGGTATCTGGGTGGCCTTGTTGGCTTTTGTATTGACTTTAGATGTGTCTTAGGGCCTTCGCTCTCCTTACGCTTTTATATTTAGTCGCATATTATATTTATTTTCTGGTTTTTATTCTCCTGTGGAGCCCCTCGTTGCCCCCGTGTGCTGCTGCGTTGCTGCTGCAGCAACTTGCAGCGAGGCGACGCGCCTGATGCACCTGCTGAGCCATCCCCCGCTGAGCGCTGGGACTCTAAAGAAGATTAACAGTTTGCCAGCAGGGGCTTCAGTGCCTTCTTCGTTTGACCTCAGCTGCCCCCCGGAGGAGCTGCTGTTGGTGCCACCACTGTTCAAGCCTGCCGCAGCTGCGGCAGAGGCAGCAGCAGCAGGTGCACCAGCAGCACCTGTTGCTGCTGCTGCTGCTGTGGAGGAAGGCGGAGCTCCATTTTGGTTCGACATAGTGGACATTGACCCTTACGGGAGCTGCTCCCCCTTCTTAGACTCAGCAGTGGGGGCTGTGCGCAGCGGGGGGCTCTTGTGCGTCACCAGCACTGACACCAGCACTCTTGTGGGCAACGCCTTAGAAACCGCATACTACAAGTACGGGGGAGCAACGGCCAAGATGAGTGCTCACCACGAAGTGGCAGTGCGGTGAGTCTGCACATGCGAGGGCGCTGGCCTAGCTGTAGTGGGGTCCCTCAGCAAAGCCCCCCAGCTACCTGCTTCTCGCGGGGCAGGTGGCTACTGATTTTTCTAGCGTTGCAGGGGGCCCCTACAGGCTAATGTGAGCTGTTAAGAGCAGTGCCAGCTGTAGGCTACTCTACATCAACGGGGCGCCTCTGCTGCTGCCGCTGTTGCTGATGCTGTTGCGCCTGGAAGCACCTTCCCCCACAGTGGCTGCCCTCTGCGTGGTATGGCTGTGCGCCTGTTTGTCTTTGCGGCCAGCGTCGTCCTCCATGCCGTGGCTCAGGCTGCAGCAAAGCAGCGCAAGGCAGTGCAGCCGCTGCTCTGCTTGAGCGTGGACTTCTACGTGCGCCTTTTTGTGCGCGTCGTTGAGTCCCCAGAGCAGTGCAAGCAGCTTCACCAAAAGGAAGCCATGGCAAGTTGGGATTGCTGCTGCTTCAATCGCTTTTGCTGCTGCTGCTCATGAGTATCAGCCTTAAGCAGAAGGGACAACAGCCAAACAGTGTATGGGACTATTATCAAACAGTTCACCAACTCCAAATTCCTGTTTAAAGCCACCTAGTCTCGGTGAACTCTGCGTGACCACCCACGGAAAGCTGAGGCCTTTTTTTGTTTTTCAGGTCTTTCACTGCCCTTCCTGTGAGGCCTTCACAGTTGCCCCCTTAGGCAGCCAAGCCCCCAAGCCGCGAAAAGCTAAGGGTTCGGGGTCGTCTCTCCACGCTGAAGATGCACAAGAGCAGAAGCAGGTCCCTCCGTCTCAGGGAGAAAGTGCAGAAGCCGTTGCTGTGGGGGAGAACGCTAGCAACAGTAACAGCAACAGCAGCAGCAAGAGCAGCAACAGCTCTGGCAAAGAGGAACAAGTTGCTGCAGCAGATGGCATTAGACTGAAGTACAAGGCAGCGAGCTTGCCTGAGGGCGTGGCAACCCAGTGCAGTGAATGCGGAGGCCGCGTTCTATTAGGGGGCCCCATATACTCCGGACCGTACTACGACCCGGTGAGCTTCTTGTGACCTTTGTGTAGAACTGAGGATGGCCTAAAGGTGGGAGCAGTGCTTTTAAGAGTTGTCTTTAGCCCATACAGGTTCATACGTGCCACTTGTACCTGTTGTCTAGACCTGTGTGCGGTGTCGTGGCAAGAGTAAGAGGCCCTCACCTGCACTTTTCAGCTCTACTGAGCTGAAGTTTAGCTCGGTTTGAGCTCGACAGTGAGTACTAGCAAACAGGGATGTTTTAGGAGGGGTCATTGCGCTTGGTGACTACCACACGCGGTCGCCGGGTCCCCAGGCTACAGCAACAGCAGCAGTACCAGCAGCAACGTCATTGAGAGCAAGGGCATTTCTAGAAGCATCCCTTTTGGCAGCACTAACAGCAGCAGCAGAATGTATGAAGATGTGCGAATGCCTTCAGGAGTTTGTGGGCCTCTGTCTGGAGGAACTAGACAAGTCAAAGGATACTCTTCCTGGGCTCACAATGCAGACGCGTATAAGGGGAATGCTAACTGCTCTACAAGAGGTCTGTTACCTTTCTTGAATACACAAGTTTTGTGCTTGCTCCCAGTTCAGTGAGAGTGTTTCGGACAGCCACTATACTCGTCGCGACCCACACTATGCCTCATGAATTCATCCACATGCACTCTATGATTCGAGCAATTTAAGGAGCTGTAGCTAAACTAGAAGGAGCCCCGCTTAGGCCTGGCTATCTGGCGCGGGATGAACACCAGTGGCAGCTGCTGCGTTGCCTGGGCATGCATGCAAACCGCAGGAGCTGCCAGACGTGCCGCTGCACTATCAGCTGCCTTCGCTGTGCACACGCAACAAGCTCACGATGATAAAGCCTGCATCATTCATGTGGGTTTCTCTACGAATTTTCGGAGCCCTCGGACCTCTAGCATTGACTTAGGAGCACCAAGATCTTTTTGTTATCATTCAAGCCGATAAGTTGGAGTGTCGTTTTGTTGCAGAAACAGCGGCTGTCACGCCTGAGTGCGTTTGTTCGTTTAATTCGCTGGCTGCATTAGCCGGAGCTTCTGTGTCGGTCTGCTTTGGCGAGGTGGGGCTCCGCAGGGCTGCACTCAGGCGGCTGGGCTACAGGGCGTCTCATTTCCACCGCGATCCCCAGGCAGTGAAGACCGACGCGCAGTGTGTCGTCGTCTTCGACATATTGCGCACTCACGCTGCCAAGAGCACGTCGGCAAACCACGAGCGTTTCCCCGTGCTGCGGAAGCCCATTCAGTGCGTCTCCCTGAGCCAATACAACAGACACCCAGGCAGAGGCCCCCTCACACTGAGGTTCTCTTTTCCTAATTCGCACTTTTGTGCATTCCTCTATGCAACGAAGACACGCAGGAACAGTAGACAAGCGCAAACAGACGCAGATACAGAGGCGCATATCCCCACAAGCAGACTCCACAGCTCGGCCTGGGCTAATTTCTCTAAGGAGGGCGTTGCTGCCACTACTGCAATTGCGCACTTCGTACCAGAGGTTTAAGGCTCTGGTTGGACAGCGTAGGGTAAAGGGCTGAGTGTTGTTTCCGGCGAAAGTGTATCTTCTAGGACAAAGCTGCAGCTGCTGCGTTTCACAGGACAAAAGGCATAGACTTGTCCCCTCCAACCGCTGAAGAAAACAAAGCACAGCCTAAGAAGCATGTAGCCCGCTGGCTACCTAACCCGGCTCCATATTGGGGGCCTAAAGGCCGAGCGGGAAAGAGACGGTGAGACATATGCAGCGACACCTGGAAATCACGCTGCCAAGCAGGCTGCTGCCTGCTGCTGCTCCGGGCAGGGCTGCAAATTCCTTTACAGTTATCGTCAGCGCTGTTACGGCAGCCGGCACTGTTGCGCTGTGCCAAACAAGAATAATCAGACAAGCAGCGAGGCTCAGGCTTTTTGGCTCGACCGTCTGTCTCTGTAAGCATAACCATTTTGGGGGGAAATCAACTGTGCTGCGCCACAGGGCGGAGACTGAAGAGAAGGACACCACTGTAAAGAAAAATTGTCAGAAGGTCACCGTCCATGGCAGCCAGGAAGCCAAATCCGCGTATAGTGAAGGGGTGGAGACCGTCAATACGTCAGAAGATTTGAACCCCTTGCTGTAACTTGTGCTGCACTTTGCAAAGACACTTACTCTACTCAGCCTTTCTTTGAAGGTCCTAGGAGATTAGGGAACAGGCTGTTTGTTGTCTTTCTTGTCGCTTTCTGACGAACACTTGTCCTTGTGAAGGGAAGTGCAATTTTTGCCACCTGGTGTTCGTGCTTGGATTCCGAAAATGCTGCTCCAACACAGGGGCTGCTTTAGTAAAGACAGTAGACAGTGCGTAGAAACAATCAGTTGCAAGTACCACTTCTAAGAGGCGTGTGTGGGCCTCCCTCTTTGCCAGCCACTCGACTGAGCTCGCTAAGGCGCATTGGACCTCTTCTGGGGCACCTAAAGACCCTGATGCCCCGAATATAGTCACAGCTCTTTTTGCCGCTGAGGCTATTGAGGCTCGTAGGCCTCCTGAAACTACTGCGGCCTTAGCCTGTTAGAGCCTTTGGAGGGTGTGGCGCTACTGGCGTACGTTGCGGGTTGACCTTCAGGTGTTGTCTTTTGTCACTCCCGTGCCGCTGGTACCACAGAACCCACAACCCCAACCTACTGACAGAGAGTTTAGTGCTGTCGGTGTTGCCCTGCAGTTGGGAGTTTAGCTTGGTCCGAATTATTTCCGTACACATTTATGTATAAGATACACGCTTTTTCGCAGTTTTTAGTGAGGTTAGAGGTTCGCTGTCGGAGCAAAGCCCCCACGTATACCGACGTAACACAAGTGTGCGGGCTGGAGCTGAGGAAAGATAGGAGTTCCTGCTATATAATCTCCTCCTTCTAAGTCATTTGGGAGGTTATTTCAATATGTAGCATGTGTCGGATGTCCCTGGGTAAGGTACTCTTTTGCAATGGCCCGCTGCAGAGGACCAATGGGTACAGTGGGGAGTGTGCTGAGCAGTGTCTATGGTTGCAGTGGAGGCCCTCGCCCCGTGAAATTTAATTACAAAATTTATAACTATCTATTACGTGCAATCTCAACATTTTTTTTTAACCTGGCGTCTGCTTCTGTCCTTTCCTGCCTTGCGTGGCAGCAATACAACCATGCGTTGAAGTGACCCTGCGACTCCCACCGGCAAACCGCTAGACTCAGACCCTTAACATCAAAAACGATAGGCAGAAGAATTCTAATATTATGGAGAATGAGTTCAACACCACAAGCGAACAACATCTCACCGCAGAGACCTCCATCGCTCCCTCTAGACCTAACAGAGCTCATGCCAATGATGACTCACCCGGAGAAGCCTTCAAGACTCCTTCACGTATGACACCCTCTCACCGGTCTTCTACCCTTAGAAACCTTAGCCGTGTGGTCCCCACCTTCGACGCGTTAGCTTCTGGGTCTTCCTGCTTATCTGGGGCCTGTTCCCCCACTGAGTCACCGGATACTGAGGCCACCATTCTTGAATCGTTTGGGCGCTTGACTCCTGATGGGCCCTTGATTCTTAATGCCCATGCTACCAGCAATGCTCACTCTCCGGAGTCCCCCCCCTGTAGTGCCGGTCATGCTGGTGACCCAGTGGCGGAGAGCCCGGGTGTCGAAGCGGAGGCAAGCAGTATGCCTCCGCCGCCAGAAACAGCATCATCGGGCCCCTTAGCCTCTGCTGTCGCTGATCAAGATGTGGTGTTTGCGCTGGACGATTTGAGGGTACATCTGCCGCGTTCTTTGCTAGCATCTGAAAGGCTGCGGGAGTCCTTCTTGGCGCGATTGGTGCGTGTCACGGAGGACCTAACAGAAAGGGAAGTTCAGGAGCCGGAGGGCGTTGGAGCTCTAGGAGCGCTGAAGCCGAGGACCACTGCCTGCGGAGCCATAAGGCTTGAGCCTCGGGAAGCTGAGGGCTTTGCAGCCCTCGTAAGTCACCTCAAAGGGGAGAACCCGCTAAACCTCAGCGGGCCCGCCTTTGTGCTGCAGACACTCGTGCAGATGCTTGCAGATAGCACCTACTGGTGCATTCCTTGTGGTCCTGTTTACCTTCCTCTTTTTCTCTGGTGCTCAGAAGCTTGGGTTGATGAGCTTAATGGCGTCTACGCAGTGCACCCCAACGAGCGGGGCGCTCTCGGGCCTTTGCCCTGGGGCGAGAGAAGCACTACTTGTTTCCGGAGGCTCAGCCGCCTCCCAACGGTCCCGGAGCCTCTGAAGCCTTATGTTAAGCACACAAATGCAGACACTCCGGCGGAGACAGCGGGCGAAATCAGGGGGCCTGAAGCGGCCGCTAGACCTCGTGGGGGCCTTACAGAGGCCACTTCACGAGTGCCGTGGCAACTGACAAGAGGACGAGACGACGACAGCAGTGACGCCTTTGGCTGGCAGCAACACCTGAAAAAATGGCAGGAAAGTCCTGGGGGGCCCGCTGCGTCTGACTTGGACCCGACGGCGCTTATCAAAGGAGCTCAAGCAGGAGCGGCAGCAGCTGTGGCTGCGGCTTCTGCTGTAGCAGCGACTGCTGCTGCTGCTGCTTCCACGGGCTGGATAGCTGCAGTAAGAAAGATGGGCATCGTTGCTGCTTCTCCTAGAGCACAAGTGAGCCCCACAGACGAGTTGTATGCAGCCCAAAAATCTCCCGCCACAGAGAACATTCAAGCTGCTGCGGCTTCCTCGCCACCGCTTAGCCTCGAGCGTAGTGCTTCCAGGTTGCGGCCACCTCAGTTGCACCAGCAGCAGCAACCACAGCCGTTTCAGAAGCCTCAGGCGTCTTCTGGTTTCGCAAGGAGCCCCATACGCCGCCTGCGGGAGGTTTTTCAAGCAGACAAGAGCAGCCCTGGCTCTGGGTCCCCTCATGCCATCTCGGCAACTGCCGCTGGTGGAGGATGCCAGGATTGCCCACCGCCTTTACGTGGCCACGCATCAGAAAGGCTCTTTCTGGAGGGGCAAGTTGAGGGTCTTGCTGACGGCCTATCCGCCGTTGAATACTTCAGCTGTGCGCCATTCCACTTGGCGGTGGACCGGCACCAAGGAAAACTGCTGTTGGCTGTAGACGGTTGCCGCTACCCGCACATACAGCACGCTGCTCAGTTTTCAGAAATGCCTTTGAAGGCTCCCACAGCCTTCCGGGTGGATGAGCTCCAGTGGCTTCTAATGCTTAATGCCTGCGACTACCTCGACATCCAACTCAGCGGTGTACCCTGGACCTCCGTCGAGAAGCAGAAACGGGCCAACGGCTTCGACAACTGCGAGACAGACAACTCTGACACAGAACTTGAGGACACAGAACGCAGTGCTGCAGTCACCACTGCCTCCCGAGCCGCCTCAAGGGGACTCCTGCGCCCCTGTGGAGTGGCCGCCGACTCTCCAACTTCAAAGCAGGTGTCCCAGAGTGAAACTGCCAATCAGAGGGAGCTCTCCTCTACTGTTGCAGCTGCTAGTGGTGCTGCTGTGCCGTCCGCTACCGACGAGCAAGCCGCGTCAAACAGGACCGGCTCAGTTGTGGGCGCGGAGGACATTGCAGCAGCAGCAGCAGCTGCTGCTGCCTGGAAGGGTTCCCCTGCAAATCAGAGGCAGCTCCAGCTGCAGCGAGCTCGAATCCCACCTCACCGAATCCTCTGTTGCCGCCTTAAGACCTGCAGCAGTTTCCAGGGCCTCCATATGGTGTGCGTTCATCCTTACGGCCACGTCGTTGTCCCTTCTTGGCCCTTCACATCGGCAGCCTCGCGGTCCTCTGCCTTCCAGTCCTCCATAGTCGCTGTCTCCTCTGGCCTCTTTACTCGAGCAGTCAAACAGGCAAGTTTTCCGATTCACAATTGAAGGTGCGCTCATAAGCTTCAATTTTAGGATTATGTTCTTTTTTATTCGAGCCGCATGTGTGCCAAGCTAGGCAAGGCTTCCAATATGGGCAACGTGCATTCTGCTCTACTGCCCGTTCTCTATTCACAATTTTAAGCTGTGGGGTCGCACTGCGCTGCTATTTTCGTGCCCGAATTCAGCTGTATCTGCTGCTGCTGCTGCTGCTTTCTGCTGCTGCTGTTACAGCTGACACTACTGGTAATGTTGCTATTTGTGATGCTACTGCTGTTGCTGCTGTTGCTTGGACCTCTCGGCAGTGCAGCTAATGATGTCGCTATTGGATCTGCGGTTTGTATGCAGGTGCAGTTTTATCCTTGGGGTATCTTTGCGTTGTTTGCCGATGCCCCGGCATCTAGAGTTTTTAATTCATCGGGTATTGCTCATGGCCTCAGTCTAGTGATCGGAAAGGCGATGGTGTTTGGGCAAACGCCTCGAGACATAGCGGAGAAACGCGTTCAGTTGTACATACACCAGACTCAGCAGCCCTATGCACCGCCTTTGAAGCCTCCAGACCTCAGTAGCATACACGACGTCATCAAGGTCTGCCCTTTCGTACCTCCTAAAGAACTGCAGGCCTACAAGACGGAGCACGGGGTCAACAGTGACCAGGTCAGCCGTTCTTGTCTGTTCTTGTTTGTATCTGTCTCCAGGTTTTAAATTCCTGAGTTTCTCATCCCGCCTGTTCACTTTCAGGCTCCGTTGTTTGTTTGCGCCTCTTCGCGTGTTTGTAAGCATGCTTGTGCAGCTGTATTCGTTTCTTTTTCGGCGTCGTCTGTCCCTGTGTGCCTGCCTCCATTTTCATTCCCGCCTCCTTTTCCCCCGCGTATTATCTTTGTTTGATCTTTTCGTTCCTTCCTTCGTCACCCTGTTCCTGTAAGCTGCTAAGCTCAGGGCTGTGTTGCTCCGCAGATTCCGATGAGGGAGTACCACCGCATGCTGCGTCTAGCGGTTTCTGTCTGCGGCAAATTGGTGGGCGTGATTTCAGAGGGCGATTTCACTCTGGGCGTCTCCCGCAGCTGCTGCACGCAGCCTCAGCCCCTTATTCCTACACCCGATATCACAAGCCCCACTTATGAGATCGTGCCGTCAGGGTTTCCAAACCCCAAGGAAGGTCTCTTCTCCTCTCAGCTCATCGGCTACTTTGATATTCAATCCGGTCAGGCCAAGCCCGAAGGAAGCGTAGACCCTAGATCCTAAGCCCAATAGCCTGAAGCCTAAACGTCAAGCACGAACACTTTCGCACGCTTCTACGCCAATGTGTCAATCGGGTCTCCTTTTGAGGCCTCAGACGCGGCTTGCTAGCAACAGGCCGGCACTTACGCAAAGGGAATCTCTCAGCATTTGCAGTGTGAACAGCTTCTGGCAGCGAGGTTTGTTATTTTTGGTGACCGTGGCTGCGTTTCTTGCCGCAGGCAAGTACTACAAATGTCCCGTTGGCCACGGTTACTGGATCCTTGGAGAGTGAAGCTAGCCAGAATTGGAAGCCGAAGCAAAAGGAGCAGCAGCAGCGCCTGCTGCAGCCACGGCTGCTGCTTTTTAACTACACGACAAAACCAGCCTGTAGCCGCAGAGATCTTCGCGAGTTGGCCTGCTGCTGATAATGCCGGAGAGCTGCGTGTACAAATTTCCTACGGTTTACCGCAGTGCATGCTTTTGTCTCGTAATTCGGTAAAAGTTTGTGTCAATATTTGCCTTTGTCCGTGCCAGTTGTATTACTCCGTTTGTCTTTGGGTCTGCGCCTTATTTTTGTTTCTACTTGTGCTTGAGTGCGCGAGGGACCAACAAGGACGTCAGTGTGGACAGAAAATAAGCATTGGATGAACTGAAGAGAACAAGACGTTTTGCACTATAGTCCGACCGTTATGCAGTCTACAGGCCGAGGAGATCCCCATTAAGTCTCGGAAAGCGCCTTAAAGACAGCGTAGATACATCTGAGTCTGGGTCCTCTGTGCGTATGTCTCCCAGTGTATCTTCCCGCTTGCTTTCCCATCTTTCTTTCAAAACGTAAATGCCTATACGCCACTCACGCTGCAGGGAAATGTATTCCTAGCCCGCCAAGTGTTCTCTTAGCCTGTCCATTGCATTCGCTCATCTCTTGTCTTTTGTCTTGTGTCTTCAAAATTCATCACTTCTGTGGTTCTTGTCTCCCCGTTTAGTCTTGCTCTTTTTCTGTCTTGTCCATTCTAATTCTCGAATAGCATAGCAGACAACTACGGACAAGTTGACTGGAGAAACACAAGAAGCGAGGCTCCGTGAACGAGCTCCCCAATGCGCCTCTTAAGTAGTGTTGGCCTCCACCACAATAAAAAAAAACTATGCGATTAGGAGATGGAAACCCGCGCAAAGATTTACTAGAGAATGCCAACTAAAGAGGGCCAGTCTGCGCATGGCGTTGCGTCGTCACTGCAGAGAATGCTCATATTTTAGAGCTTTACTGCTGCTCCCATCAACTATGCAGCTGCGGCTCAATATGCTGGTCTTAAAAGGCAGCACGAGCGACTCATAAGAAATTCCATCGGCGAAACTGGAGGCCAACACGGCGAACTTCTCACAGCAACTTCTCGTTGCTGGTGCTCCTACCCCTGCAGACGAGGCTGCTGATGCGGCTGGTCGCTCTCCCCCGAACGCATGCGCCTGCTTTTGAGTGACATGAGGGCACGAAGTGTTTTAAGGGTGTCTTTGTGAAGCCATCCTGCAAGACAGTAAAGTTCTGCACAGCTGTCCAACCGCACCTCTCCAAGCCCGCAGAAGGGGCTTCAACAGCCAGAAGAGCTTCTGGATTGCCGCAGCGCCAGCAGAAGCGGCCACACTAGTTCCAGCAGCACCAATGCATGCGGTAAGACCAACAAAACGCGTCGGACAGAGAATCAGCAGTAGCAGCAGCAGAACTTGGCCTTGCCTGTCTCGTTGCTAAAAGTTGGCAGCACTGGGGCCTCTTGCAGAAGCTGACGAATATCGGCATCTTGAATGGCACAGAGTTGATATACCTGGGAGGGGCGAGAAGGAGGGACTAAAAATGCATCCTCTGCAGGACACGTGGCAATACGCACATCAAATAACGGTACGCAACGATGCAGCTGCAGCTCTGTGGGTGCTGTTGCCCCTGTAGCTGCACCAAGTGATGCCGCTGATGTTGTGGCTCTTGCAGTTAGTACTACTCTCGTTGACGTTGCTTTCAATGTCACCAACTGCTGCAGTGCTGTATACGGCAATGCTGAGCAGAACATCCGTAAGGACCTTGTGAATCGCCGGTCTCACCTCGCTGCTGCTGACCCGAGCTCGGCGGAGGGCCCCCTCCTGCAGCGGCAGCTTTCCAGTTGGTAGAACGGAAAAAAGGGTCTCTGAAGTCAATTGTCTGTGGCATATGAGCAAGCAGCATACGCAATGCATGAGAAGCACAAAAATATTTCTACAATAGCCAGCCCTGGGCTTGAAGTCTGGTGCCTGCCTGGTGTTTGGAGATCCGCCAACAAACTAGTTTCACCGGCCTTCACCTACAAAATCAGATCTTAACGTTCAGAACTAAACAACTACGCAAGTGCTTAGGGAAACGCTTCGGGTTCAGGGTCTAGAACCTGGGATTTTGGGTCTAGGCTTCACCTGGTAGTGGCGGCTCTCAGGGTCTTTTCGAGGATCATAGCCGAGCCGGCAGAGACAGCCACGGAAAGGCCCATCTGACAAGCAAGATATATCACAGGGATACAGTTTTCCTGAGGCGTTTATTGATGCGGCCATTGCTGCTACTGCTGCATACGTCGTCGCTGAGCCTTTAGCAGGTCCTTATAAGTGCAACCGTAACACAGCACGATCCACGCCAAATACCAGATAAGCACTTTATCGCTGTTGCTACATCATGGCCATTTTCCGGTGATTTCTAGACCAACTATTCCCACTGGACCTGCATCCCTCAATTTGGTTTCCAGACGCTCACATTTAGCGCATCGTGCACAAGAACAAGCAATTGAAACAACACCGCAGCGCCAACAGCTTTTGTAGCCCCTCACTTAACAGCAAAAAGCAACTGTAGCAGTAGAAACAACACCAGCACCAGCAACATCAGAAGCTCCTGCAGCAGCGTCAGCTTCAGCAGGTACCTGCAAATAAGAAGCATGTCTTGGCATAGGCAGGCTTCTTTCTCCATGCCGTGTATGTGGGTGGCAGATGTGCATCTAAAGAAGGTCTAAGCCATACGGGCTGTTTCTGCAGCAGTTCTTCGAGGGCCAGCAGCAAGCTGCGGTCTGCAGAGCAGCAACATGAACAAGCTTTACTACGCACAGCATATAGCAGCAACGGCTGGAGCAGAAGCAGCAGCTGCAGCACAAGAACGAACAGTGTGGATACCATGATCCATAAGTCTAGAGTAAAGGCAATTATTGCATTGCCCGCAGCCTGCTGAGCCGATAGCTGCAGCAAGAACAACACCACTTGCAGCAGCCGCAGTAGCAGCAGCATCAGCCACGGAACCAACAGAAATCCGCCGCTGCAGTACAGCAGCAAATGTACCATCAACAACAGCATAAACAACTGTAGCCATAGCACTTACAATGGAGGTAGCAGCAGCAGCAGGGGAAAAACTAACAGCCACAACAACAGCAATGCTGAACAGCAGCAGCTACCGCAGCACACGCCTGCCAGAAACACACCTGCAAAGGCCCTAGCTGCTGCGGGAGGGGGTGCCACGGGGAGCTGTTCATCGCCTATGCGGCCGACAGCATTAAATGCGGTGCTGTCATCTTTGTTGTTGCTGCTGCTGCTGCTCCCAGTTACTGTTGATGGACCTGCCTGGTAGCTCTTGGAAAAGGTGGCCGCGTCTGACGTCAATTCCCGTGCTGACTCTGAAGAACTTGCTGCTACTGCTTCTGCGCTTCCCTGTTCTGCAGCAGCAGCAGCACCAGCAACGGCAGCTGCATCTTCACCATCTTGGCGTCCACTTCGCGCGGGGTCAATTGCGTCTAGCGGTGCAGCATCAGAAATGACCGATGATTGGGGTACTTGCTCCGTTAGTTTCCCTGTTGTTGCTGCTGCTGCTTCTGCTGTTTCTGCAGCTTTCGTTGCGGTTGTTGTTGTTGCTGCTGCTGGTAGCGAAGGAACAAAACGGGGTGCTCGATGTCCTCTAGTCCCCGCTGCTCTTGCAGCTGCAGCCTTTGCAGCAGCTCCGAGGGTAATTTTGTCACTCTCCAGTATGCTTGAGGCGCCTCCTTCTTCATTTGTCTTCGTTTGTGATCTTGCTGATGCCGGTGCTGTTAGCAGCCTTGCTTGTACTGCCCCGGCTGTTCCTGCTGCTGTTGCTTCATCTTCTTCTGTTTGCGCTGCGTTTTCTATTTCTGCATCTGCCGTCGCGGGTTGTGTTGCAGAAATGCTGCTGCTGGCATGTCTCGGGGAAGGGAACTCTTGAGGAGACTCTTTCTGCTGCTGCTGCTTTTCGACGTCAACATGCACTTCCGGCTGCAGCAGCAGCTGGTCTCGCTGCTGATGTAACCGTTGGCGGTCTTGCTGTTGGTGTTGCTGCTGCTGCTCGGTAGGCGACTCTCGTGGAGCTTCCGCAGCAAATGTAGGGGCCGGCGGGGCCTCAATTTTGTATGGAAATGGTGCCTGGCCTTTGCAGAAGAAGGGAGGCGGTATGTATGGGGGCTCCTGCGTATTGCTTACGTTGCCGCTGCATGCGCGCTGCGCCTCTGCCACCACTTGAGCCTCGAAAGACTCTTCGCCGCGGTGACCGGGCGGCGGCACGAAGTAGAAGTCGGCGAGGCCTGCATGCAGCGCAGCAGCAGTAGTAGTCACACTGACAGCAGCCGCTGCAGCGGCCACCGCAGCAAGTGCAGCAGCTGCTGCTGCGGGGATGTATCCGTGGTATTCGGCGTGCCGCAGGCAGCTCGCTCTCCAGGGGCAGCTGCAGTGCCAGCAGCAACGTTAGCGCCAACTGCAGCAACAGCAGCAGTTCGTCCTACCGGTGAAAACGTGGCGCTGTATCACTCTGCCTACGGTCTCAAACTCTACAGCGCCTGACTTCCGGACCCTCCGGCGCACCAGAATGCCTGCTGCGCTTTGCCGACAAGCAGGTATCTGCCCCCATCTGCTGCTGCTGCTGTTGCTGCTGTTGCTACTACACCCTAGCCTCAGTATTAGGGGCTCCCCACGGTCCCCACATGCCACTCCTCGGGAAGCAGCCTCGCACCCCCCGAGTATGCGAATCACAGTTGATCTGCAGCAGCGAGCCAAGAAGAAATGGCAAGACCGACATCCAGCTGTGGCAGCAGCAACAGCAGCAACAGAATCAGCAGCAACAGCAGGAGTGCGGCAAACATGACCGATTTAACAACTCGAGGTGTAGCTGCAGGATCACTGGCAGCCGGCGTACAACGCTGCGACGAAACAACCCTGGAGCGGCATCAAGCTAAGCAGCAGAAACCGCCGCAGCAGCACTTGTACTGTGACGTACCGCCTCTTGGCCTTCCCCGGGATCTCTACCGCAGCTATTGCCACGTTTGGTACCTCAAGAAGTTGACTTTTGCCTGTTCCTTGAAGATTCGGAGGGACCTCGGGTAAAGGGTGGGCACCGGCGTCTGAAGAGCCCTCAGGCGCTTGTGTTGTGCCCCCACTAGATTGGGAGCTCTCCACGAGGGCCTGCATGCGTGACGAAGAAGAAGACACCGTGCGCCTCACCGCAGGCTAGCCCCTCTTGCTGCCCTGCACTTGCAGGTGCCGGGGACAGCTCCTGTCCTAGATATCTTCAAAAAGTGCTTTCTTTACACCGGTGCTCCAGGCACCTCGGGTGCTTCTGAAAGAGCTTCTGAAAGAGCATGGATCGGCGGTTGTGGAAGCCTCGGGGCCCACCCAAAGAATACGCAGAGCAGGCAAGGGGCTCTACGACGGGGATGAAAGTCAATACCCTAGCCCAGCAGTATAAAATGGGCGTTTTTCCAATTATGTTTTTGAATAAGCCCTAGAAAGCCTGTAGCGGGCGCGGAAGAATGGCGTCCCCGCTATTGGGGCCCTGCTGGCTCGATGGTGCCTCGTTTGGAAGCTCTCTTGTGGTTTCTTCCCAGCAGCTTGTGCATTATTTGTTGCCAGTCGAGAAACGACTTTGATGCATCCCCAAAATGCTATGAATTGAGGTTGAACTAGCTGGGGCCAGGAGACTTGCCAGCAGTCGCTGGCGCGGTCCCTAAGGCCCCATAAGACCAGGAACAGAACTAGAAGCTTAGGTGCATGCTGTACTTGAGGAAGCCTGTGCCTCAGCAGTCAACGTGCTCGCCACCGCTCCTGCGCGCGTCTGGAGTCTGTGTGGCCAGCTAGCCACGGCTAGCCAGACAATAGTGTCTGCCTACTGCCGCTCTGCCACGTATGACAACTACGAGGTCTCTAGATGTACCTAACCACGACCACCTGTTTGTATGTTTCCTTGGCTTCTTCGAAACCGAAAAGTGCAGCTAGCCACAGCGTGGCAACTGGCTGCAGCAGGAACTGGCTGTAGCAGTCGTCCCTCCCACTAGCATTGTGTGGGAGGGCTGCTGTGCAGAAGCCTGCTGCAGCCAGCCACCCTGGCAGTCCGTGTTGCCAAAGAAAACAGGCAAGCGGCCGTGGCCAGGTTCATCTACAGATAAGCACGTGGTATACACAAAAAAGATGAAATAAAGATCAGCGCCAGGGCGGACGGTGTGTATCTACCGGCGCATACGGATATACGCATAAATACGCGAGTCCAAAAACGTGCATAAATACGCATGAAAGGTAAAAGCGTTTCCTAGGCGGAGCTCTTCTGGGCTCCTCACAGTTTCGGGTCTGCTGCGGAGTGCTCGCACACTTCATCACAGCACTTTGAAAATGTCTCCAGGCCCCGGAAGGAGCCGCTTCAAGCACCTACATGGTAAAGAAGCCTCTTAGGGAGCCCCCTCACTCATGTGCCTGGCAGGGGGCCTGCTTAGGAGGCCTCTCTGCCTAGACTGTCGTTGAGCCACTGCAAAGGCGGAGGAATCTTCACGATGAGCGAAATAGCATGGTCTGGGCACAATGTCCAGCGCCTTCTGGCAGCACTGCGTTCATGTTGATAGTGGAGTGGTAGCTGCTGCTGCTGCAGATGCTTGCTGCGAGGATTCTATGAGATCCGTCAGCTGTTCATATGTTGAATCTAGGTGCTGCTCCTCCGGATCCTTATCGCCTGGCTCCTGCTGAGGGCCCTTGCCCACTAGCTGCTGAGCTTGCAGCTTTTCCCGCAGAAGTGCTTGAACCATAAGGCGCGCCCCCTCACACTCCTGCAACAGCGGGAAACATGGGGAAGCGCATGCATCTGGTAAAGACAGCACCCCACATGGTGCCGTCTCAGCAGACAATACGGCCTCCCTGCGGTCCCTCTTGTTGACCGCAGACAGCAAGAGCAGCTCAGGGTCCTCTTTCTCGGCACACACTTGTTCCACACACTCTACTGTTGCCGCTTCGCCTGCAGCGGCTGTCGGCACAGCTGTGGACTCATCTGAGTTTACCGAAGCCGCTTCTGCAGTCTTGTGCTCGGCGGCCCCAACCGGCTTATCGGTAGCGTGAGAGTTCGGCTGCTGCTGCTGCTGTTGCTTCCGCCTCTCCTCTGAAAATGAGGCAGGGAGCTTCAGCGGCATCGCTGCTGCTGCTGCTGCTGCTGCTGCTGTTGCAACGTGTTGGTTATATCGAAATGCGCATAGGAAGTAACATGTCCGCAGGCCCCCCGCCGAGCGCAGGAGGCCCTTGAGCACCCGCAGCAGCACGGCGCAGCAATGCACTTCAGCCCCACAGCCACACGACGCTGTACATACACCCTGCAATGAAGCAGTCTCCTGGCTCCCACCACCTGCACACCTCCCACGGCCAGCCCCGTTGCTGCAACAACCGCAAGCGGCAGTCCCGCCTGTGACTGCCGAAGGAGAAAGCTGCTGCTGCCGTTGCTGCTGCTGCTGTTCCGGCAGCGCGTCGCTGAAGCACCGCACTGCTCCAGAGAACACGTGAGATAGGTGCAGCAGGAAATAACCTTTCGGAGCAACAGCACTTGATGCATCTGTCTGCATCACATGCACAGGCAACTCCGCCTCAGCAATCCTACTGCTGTTGCTGCCGCTGTGCAGGCTGCTGTTGCCATCAGCATCAGTACCTACACCAGCAGCAGTGGCGGGAGACAGCATGTCGTCGCATGGTGCATGCGTTACAACAACACTCATTCTAAAGCCAGGGCCGCCTAAAACAGGCTCAGTACAAACTGCCAGCAGCCGGCAGCAAGACAGCGCTGTTTCTGTGTCTCCGCCTCCCGCTTCTCGCTCACAGCCGTTGCCTCCAGCAGCTGCTGTTGCTGCCGCTTCTGCTGCTTCTGTGGCTGTTGCGGAGGTTCCTGCTTCTTTCACTGGGGCCTCAGCTGCAGTTGCTCGGCTTTCCGCTACGTCTACTGCTGGTGCGGGCGCTGCTTCTGCCCCTGCAGTTGCTTCTCCAGCAATTGTTGCTTCCACAGTGCCTTTTGGTTCTTCTGCATCCACACTAACTATGAGCTGGCTGCCCTGTTGCTGCTGCTGCTGCTTCTGAGGCTTTCTGCAAGGGACAGAGTGATAGAACGCTTGGGCTTGCTTCCTGAGGAGCAGCGGCTTCCCCTGAGGTGCCGGCAGGCAACCACTCTCGTACAGGAGCAGCTTCGTAACCACTCTTTCTCCGTTGCTGCAGTGGAGCACCATGCAACTGCTGGTGCGCTGCAGGACTTCGGCCAGCTTTTCGATGTCCTCATCGCTGTCACCCTCTAACTCTCGCTGCAACTCCAGCTGCTGTTGCTGCTGATGCTGCTGTTGGTGCTGCTGCTGCTGAGCTTGCGGTTGTGCGGGGGGCGAAATAAACTGCAGGCGCTGCACGGCGGCGCCCAGCATGCACAGGGCCCCACTGAGCGCGGCAGCACGTATGAAGGCCTGGGGCAGATCCCCTGATCCGTAAAGAGGGTACAGCAAAGGCGCCCCTCTGCAGCCGTAGAGCCCACAGCCAGAAACAAACAGCTGCAAACGGCTCAGGCCTTCTCGAACACTCCACCGGCTAACGTGCTCACCCGTGCACGTCCCTGCTGCTGCTGCTGCTGCTGCGGGTGCTGCGGCTGTGGGGAGCAGCGGCTTGTCACATAGGCACACTCCGTACGTCACCAGCCGCCGAAGGTGAGTGTTAAGTCCCTGCTGCTCTAAATAGCAGTCCCAGCAATCGCCTTCCTCGCTCATCGCTGGTGCAGCACCTGCTGCAGCGCCATTTGCTGCTGGCAAAGCTGCTTTTCCATCGGAAGGCGCCGCCATGGGAGGCTTGCCGGACGGCTCGCCCCGTGACCTTCCAGCCGCAGGGTGCTGCTGTCCTTCAGGCATCCAATGTGCAGCAGATGCGAAGGGGGCACTAACGGTAGTGGGAGAAGGGGCGCCCGCAGCAGCAACAAATCTCATCAGGGCTCGCTTCTCCCCAAGAGAAAGCAGCTGCGACTGAAATATTTGGCCCTTACTCATTGGTGTGGCCTCTAAGACGATCTTCTCATTTGCACAGAAGCACCCCAAATGTCCCCCCAAGGACACATCACCCCCTCCTACCAACTGCCCGGAAACTTGGGGCACCGCGACTGAGGGAGCCCGCACTCCAGCAGCAGCAGACTCTGCTGCTGTGGGGGCAGTTATGCCTCCAACTTCCGAAGCAGCAGGGGTTGCGGACGCGTTTTGTTGTTGCTGCTGCTGTTGTTGCTGGGAATTAGCGAGCGGCGCCTGCGGCGCATCATCATCTTGCTGCTGCTGCAGCAGCAGCTCTGCCGTAAGGACAGAGCCATCACATGTCTTGAACTCCAAATACTTTGCTGCGCCGCTTTCGAGCAGCACATCCACAGTGTCGCTCGAGGTGTATATACACTTGGGCATCAGGTCTATGAGGAAACGGGGGCTCTCAGTCATCAGTTCGTGTCTCATCTGCAGTCTCTGGGCCTCGACGCTTCCAGGAGGCTCTCCAGCAGCTGCCGCTGCGTCTGCTGCGTCTGCTGCTGCGGCTGCAGTCGCAGCTTGGGCCGCTGCAGTCGCTGCTTCGGCTGCTGCGACCTCCACCGCCTCCGTCAAACCCACGTCCGCCGTTTCTGCCGTTGCTGCTGCTGCTTCCCCAGCTTCAGGCAGCTCCATCGAGTGACCATCTGCTGCTGCGTAGCCTGTCGAGAAGGGAGAGGCCTGGGGGCTGCTGCTGCGGTCGGCGCCGGCTTCAGCCAGCGGCGTCTCGGGAAGCCTTTGCAGATGCAGCGTTGCAGTCAGGGGATCTACGTGCGTGTTTGAACCTTGCTGGAGCTGCAGTAACTGCTGCTGTGGCTGCGGAGGCAACGGCTGCTGCGGAGGCAACGGCTGCTGGGACTGCTGCGGGGTCTCTGCAGCAGGAGAATCTCCAACGGCGCGCTGCAGTGATGGCAATGGGCTACTCAGGGGTCCCGATCCCCAATGCCCCGTCGCCGCTGCCGCTGCACCAGCAGGTGCTGCTGCAGCGCGAGGTCCTGCTGCAGGCGATGCTGCAGGCGGCGCCGCAGCCGGCGGCGCAGCGGCAGGTGCTGCAGCGGCTCCTGCTGCCGAAGCCGCAGGAGAAGCTGCCGGCTGCAAAAACGGAGGGGGTCTAGGCGTTTGCCGGGCAGTTCTATGCGTCTCTATGGTGTCCGTAGTGCTGCTCGTGGTGGCTGTGTAAGTTGTCTCTGCAGTGGCATCTGTAGAGGCAGAGTCAGTGCTGCTAGCATCTGTTTCTGTTTCTCCTTCTGTCTCCCCCTCTCCCTCCTCAAGGGCCTCCTCGCCCGTGGGGGCCTCCGCGGGCTCCAAAAAAGGCCCAAAAGAATACCATCGATTTTCAAATGGGTCCTCCTGAAGGCCCGTGGAGGGGCCTTCAGGAGGGGCTTCACAGGGGCCCCCGAGGGGTCCCCTTGATGGGCCTTGCCCATTTGAAAGGAATGGAGAGGGCCCAACTGAAGGGCCTTCCCCATTCCTCTCAAATGGCCAAGATGCCTCAACCGGGACTACACAGTCTGGGCTGGGTCGCTTGCCCTCCCCGTCACGCAGCAGACATCTCTGCTCCTGAATATCTCTCCTCTTGCTCCTGCAGCTGCTGGAGGTGGCGTGCAGCAGCCGTGCGAGTCCTAGAGAGCTGCTGGAGGAGCTGCCCCAGTCCTCCTGTGGCGGCTGCAGCCGGGGCCTCGCAGCGACAGGAGAACAAGGAGCCCCTTGGGGGCCCTCCTGAGCACGCTCCTGAGCTCCGCCACTGAGGGCCCCATACACGCCGTCCGGAGGGCCCCCATTTTCTGCCCTTAAAGCTTCTTCAGCGGCAGCGCCGCACGAGTTACTGGGAGCCAGCTGCTCCGTCTCCAAGTCGTGGCAGCTGCAAGGGCAGGGCGGCAGTCCCTTCTTCCGCGTTTGTCGCCTCTCTTCATCATCTGGCCCCGAAGAGGGCCTCTGGGGGCCCCCGTTAGAGGTCCAGCCGTGCACCCAGTTCAGCAGCTCCTCGAAGCGCATGCTGCGGTGGGGGCCCCCATAGGACCAAGAGGGCTCGCAAAGCAAACAGTGTAGGCCCCTGCGGCTCAGAGCCGCACAGATGAGGGTGCTGGAGATGCTGCTGCCCAGAACCGCCACATCTACCACAACTGAGCCGCCTCCGGAGGGCGGGGGCACCCGCACGCAGGGGACCTGCAGCACTGCTGCCTCTTCTTCTTGTCGCTGAGGCGCAGCAAGTAGACGCTCGCCCTTGTCGGCTTCTTGTGCATCCCGCCCGCCCTGCTGTTGCTTCAGTTCGTGCTGAGGCTCCTGCTGCTGTGGCTGGTGCGGCTCCAGGCCGCAAGAACCGGATCGAGCTGGCCTTCCCGGCTCGGCCGTACCGTCGACAGCCGGAGGGAGCCTTGATGGTTCATGCTGGCTGATAGATTCGACTACTTTCTCCCGCTGTTGCCCTTCCTTCGGCTGACGTTGCTGCGGCTGCGGCTCATGCTGCTGAGGCGGTGACATGGGCGCACGGGGGTATCGGGGCTCCCCCCCGTGTCGCGCCCTAATGGCTGTCCGCGTTCCTTTTGAGCTCTCTATGAAGACAACAAAAGATGAGATAATACAACACTCTAGTTGCACGGCCCTCCTGAGGCAGAAATAGGCAGATCTGCAACAACGTCGGTGCCGCTTTGGTCGAGGCTGCCGCAGCTTCTGTTGCTGCCAAGGCGCTCACAACAACAGCTGCTGCATGCCAGTGCACCTGATAAAGCCGCAGCGACAGTGGAGAGAGATGAGACTGCAGCCAGCGCTCCTCCAACGCTGTGATTGCTCAGCAACAGCCCGAGGCGCGAGAGACAAGGGGAACTTAGCTCATGTTTGCATCTGCAAGAGAGAGTATGAAATAAATTTGCACAGAAGCGAATATAACAGTTAGGACAGCCCTATAGGGCTGTTGCTACGTCTCAGACGGGCCGTAAACTGACGACCGAAGTAGAACGTGCGGTCCTGCCCTAGATGCCCTATGCCTTTCCGTGCATTTGCACGTCTCACTTGACAATCAAATTAAGCTCTACAACTATATACTATGATATAAAACTAAAGTTCACACATTCTGCTAAGGAACAGGCGCAAGTCCAGACTACCGGTAGGGCCCGTTGTGCAAGCAGTCCTGCACACAGCCAACATCAGCACAAGCAGCAGCAAGAGAAAAGGGCCCTGGCCTTCACGGCAGCTGGGCCGAATGAAGGGTGTTCTGGGCTGTGACAAAAAGCTTCAGATATTAAAACTGATGTCTAACGCAATGCATGAAATCTCTGTCCTATTTGGCGTTCCACTGTTGCGCAAACAGTGCTCTAACGGTTGCGGTTCCCCACGGGCAGGTTGGCACAGCTGGCTCCATGTAGCTCCTGCAGCTATTACGCTCAGCTGCGCCCATGATTATCACCACAAGAGTCTGCATGAACTATAAGTACATACCTAATTGGGGCTTGGAGGAAAGAGGCCAACCCCCCTGGCTTACCAGCTGTGAAAGGTAGCTTGATTTGTGGCTCACGTGAGGAAGACGAACTGAATAATGCGATTTTCTATGGCCTTCATGCACATATCATGTAGGCAGACTTCATTACTCTTCAGAAGCACTCGGCGGTATTTCTTGTGCGTATGAAGGCATCTTCGCGCAGCCATTACGACGCAGGTCAACCCATGGGGCTCGTGACCGTAAGGGGCTGCAGCAGTTGCAACAGCGAGCGACCATAACTTCTAGAACAGCACCTACATATTAGAGATGTTTTGATCTAAGACAGTTTTACTCATACTGCTCTACAGTTACAGCCGCTTAGCGCCTTTTGAGTGACTAGAGCGAAGAGCTTTCGGTGTGGTGTAGCACTGCGCCGCAATGCGGGAAACTGCTCCCTGCATTAAAGAGCGAAGGCCTGAAAATAGCATCTCCTCGGCGGCTCAAACATTTTGTGGCGGTGGGGTGATTATGACTCCAACCCCGAAACGCCCTGATAGCCTTTGCCGCTCTCGGTCTCGGGCCATCAGCTTTTTACATAAAACGTTGACTCTCAAACGGTGGTTCTTGAAGTGCTTCATCGAAGCTCCCCGGCGCCGCTTTCTCTTGTGGCGGCTAGGCTGTGGAAGGCAGAGCCCTTACGGACCAGGCACACCCCTTCGTTGCGCTGAGCAGCATGTCAATCACACAGCTACAAAAGCACACCCCTTCGTTGCGCCGAGCAGCATGTCAATCACACAACTACAAAAGACAGGCACACCTCTGCGTTGCGCTGAGCAGCATGTCAATCACATAACTACAAAAGGCGTCACGCCTCTCCCCTACATTCGCTAGAAGCGTTTGGATTCATTCTCCATCAACTTCTGCGTCCGACACCTACGAAGTGTCGATGGCTTCCAGATGACTACGGTCTCCTGCACGATTTTTTGCAGCCGATCAAGAATTTCTGCACGCAAAAGCTGGCACAAATGAACTCGCCAGTATGAATTTTGGGCAAATGGTCTCCTGCTTGTAGGACAGATTAGCCATCAACCGCTGAACCCCGCCACATTTTTTGTCTGTTCCTACAGGCTTTGTTGTGCCGCTTCAGTGTTTCCCACGGGCTTTCGTTGCACAATGCCCACTGCGATCTTTGTGCACAAGAAGACCTTCAGCTAAATTTTCAGAACGCCCTCTTGCACCACGTACCTTCCTCACCGCTCAGTTCTCCCTGAATGATCCACTGTGCCTTCCAGCACATTTACAGTAGTGGAATTGCGGGCGGCCTCAATGCGACAACCTGACGTGCACTCATTATGAAAAGGAAAGGAAAGCGCTTTCTCTTCGTATCCACTCCCAAAAAGCTATTGCCGCAAGCTTCTTGTTCTGCATGTACTGCTTTCACGACGCACCCACTTATGTAGCCACGCCACTCCGGTGCTTCTCTGACAGAGGCCAAGGAGACTGCGCTAGCACTGTCCCAAAAAACTGATGCAATTCCCAGACTGGCCCTCTTCCTCTCACGCCTGACGGAAAGTCCTTTCAGCTTGGCAGATGCTGTCTACATACTGCCCCTCTACTGCTTGCCCTACTCGCCGCATTCACGGCGGGGTTTGCCAAGGGGACCACATGGCGCTGCCGCTATTCCAGCTCTTCTGAGCCGGTTGCCTCTTGTAGTTGATGCCGTATTGTCTCCGAAGCTATTTGCTGAATGCATCAGATTTTGGCTTCCCTACCGGATACTTCTTGAATTCCCCTGGTACATTCTTTTGGTGGCCCTGCGCGACTTGCTGTTATTCTGCATTCTTTGGCGCCAGCGGATTCTCATTAAAAAATAAAAGGGATGATTAGAAGCGACTCGCAGCAAGTGCCTTTCCTTCGTATTCATGTTGATTGGAGGAGTGCGTCGCCAGTAATACTCAAGCAGCACAAATTGTGTCGCTCGTTTTGCACCAAAAGGCTAGAAGCAGGCAGTCTGAGCAGAAGCTTGGCCTAAATGAGCTCGCTGAAGTACGTTCAAGAGCCCTACAGATGAGCAGCGCCACTCAGACACGCAAGCCTCCACGTGAGGGTTGGTTGGTTTGCATGGTGATCCACTCCTCTCTTAAGGAAAGCAACATAGAGCAGAGTCCATGTGATTTAAATGCAGCAATGGCTGAACAATGAGGAAGCATCACTGTAATTGCGTCCGGCCTCGCAGTGGCACAAGTTCAGATTTCCAGATTCGAAACAGCATTCCAGCCGGGACCCATGTTGAATCCTTACCCAGTTTATCCTCGAAATAGAGCTAGCTACGCGGTATATCTTCTATCAGTTTTTCTCAAGAGTCCTTAAATGCCTATCGGGTAACGTCCAACAGTGTTCCAGGCGGTTGGAATCGCGAGCAGCGAGTGAGAGCCTACAGCTTGCCCGTTTCTATTCTCTGGTATATTTGTTTTGCCTTGGCTTTGCAATATCTGTAAATGCTTCTAGCAACGTTTTGGTTGTGCAAACCATTCTTTCTACGTGGGGGGCCTTTGTTGGGTCATATTAAAGGCAGAACTGGGATTTTCCACATTTGTCTGAGGAGACAGTTAAGGGTCACTTTGCGATGGAAAAAGCCACGGGACCTCGAAGGAGGCTATCAGAAAGATTCTACTTCTTAAAACAAGTCTACTTTTTTCAAATTATAGTAGCTTGAAGGGCCCAGGTAGAATGACGTATTTCCAAAAGGCCAGGAAGTAGCTTCAATCCAACGAATTGCGGTTGGCAGCTCAGAGGCCCGCAGGAAACATGGTTTTACAGCACCACCACCTCCACCACCAACGGCCACCAGAGACAGAGTGTGAATCATATAAACGAATGTCTCATCTCAGCCAAGACTTCCACCCAGGAGAAGCGGGCTGCTGGTATGGCTCTGTGCTGAGTGTACCCAGCTCAGAACGCCAATGCAGCGTCTCCAAACAGTAAGGGACACACACCCTGACCCATTTCGTAGTAGCAGGAACAGTGCTGCTCAAGAACAAGGCGACCGGAAGCAGCAGCAAAAACAACCAGTCGCAACAAGTGGCGTGGCGCACTGAACATTACACAGCTCCTGGGCAGAAAGTTGCATATGAAGCGACCTGTGCGCAGTTTCAAAGACAGAGCCAGAAGAATGGCGCGCAAGAACAGGAGCAGCGGGAGCAGGGGCAGGCAGAACAGCAGCAACGGGAGCACGAACAAGTGCAGCAGCTGCAAGAGCTGGAGCAGGAGCACCAGCGGTCAAAGCAAGCCGAAATGCTTCCACAGCAAAAGAAACAACAAAAGCAGCAAAAGCAGCGCAACTCATGTGAATGCAAGGCCCCCGGGAAGTAGCACCCTGAAGAATCATTCGAGGAGCAGCAGCAGGCGCTTTTGCGGCAGCAGCACGGCGCACAACTGCAGCAGCAAAACCCTCAGCAGCATAACCAAGACACTCTGGAGCAGCAGTGAGGGACACATCATCATCAGCAAGACATGTTGCTGCAGCATCAACAATTAGAACAGCCTCTCCAAGGCACGGAGCAGCCAAAGCATATCGTTCACGGGGACAGCCAACAGCAGGGTGGAAGAGTGGAGCTGGAAACAGAGCAGAGGAAGCCACGGCAGTGGGATGCGGGCGTAGAGCAAGAGCTGCAGGAGCAGAAAAGGGGAGAGGTGGATATATTCCTCCATACAAAAGGGCGCGAGCCAAAGCAATGTGTGCAACAGCACGACGCATCAAAGCCGACTGTGCAGCTTGGAGGGGAGTCCCCAGATGTTTGCCCGTCTCCACGGTCTCACTCCACACTCAGTTGAGAAACTTCTCCTTCTGAGTTGGGCCACAGCTACGAGGTACCACCTTAGTGCAACACGTGCCTTCGCCCTCTCCCCCTAACCGCTTCCCGTGAACAGCACCATCATGGGGGGCATGTTGATCCTCAACAAGCAAAAAGGGACACCAACTTTATCTCACGGAACGTGTACGTAGACGTCTTATGTGTGCCCTTAACCGCACGGGCACAACCTGCATCTGCGTCCGCTGGCCGAGTGCGCCGCGCCAAAAGCATCGCAAACGGCAACAGCTGCAGCAAGGAAAGGAGCAACAACAGCAACCGTTGCACCACCTTCCATTACCAGAGCTGCTGTCGCATACTCTGCAACCAAGCAGTATAAACACTTCAGTTGTTTCCTCCAATACCCTCCAGCAGGCACAGGGACATCAAGGGCCTGTGAACATAGCGGTAAGGCGGGTGATCTTTCAAGCTGTTGCCGCTGCAGAGCTGGAGGATATTGGAGGAAACAACTGAAGTGTTTATACTGCTTGGTTGCAGAGTATGCTGCTGCTATTTGGCCTTCTGCTGCTGATCCAAGAGTGCCGCCTGAGTTCCAGCAAGCTTCTGCGTTCGCTTTGCGTGGAAAAACAGCTAAACAGGGACCCCTCGTAGGCATAGAACAGCGACAGGCATCCTCGCTGAATGCCCCCACCTTGGCTTCTTTGCTGCGGCCTGCTGTAGAGCCGCGGAGACTCGGAACTCCTTTCGTGAAAGTCCCAATGGCGGCTGCACGGGATGGAGCAGCACAAGCTGCAGTAGTAGGAGCTCCTCATGCAGCAAACGCATCAATTGCGGGGATACGTGCTCCTAGCTCTACAGACACACAAGCAACAATGGAAATGGAGTGCACGGCGGCAGCTGCAGTGGAAGCAAATCCAAAACATCTACAGGTGGTAGCAACGGCATCAGGCCAGAGGACCTGCAAAGCATGTGCTCCAATAGCCCAAGGAAAATCAGCAGCAAAAGCGGCGGTAGCAACAGCCGCTGCTAGAACGACGAAACCAAGAACAGAAGCGGTATCGCCCTCAACGTTCCCCAAAATGATAGCAAGAGCCGAAACAAGCAAAACTGTTCCCATTGTAGCTCTCAAGAAAGCCAACTGAACGGCACCAGCGGCTTCTGATCCTCTAGAAGAGAAGGAAACCCAAGGTGAGTCTTCAAAATTCGCAGAAAAATGGCTGTGTGGAGCAGGAGAAAGGGCTGCTGGTGCAGGTGCTGGTACCACCGCTTGTGCAGCTGCTGGTGCCGATAGGCCTCAACTTCCAAGCACCATTGCAAACAAAACCACAACCCCTTTGAGAACGACAGCAGACTAGGGCAAACTTTCTGCTGAGGCAAGCCCTGAGTTGTCAAAGAAGACAGAAGCGCGTGCTTCCTCTCATTTCGCTGCTGACGCTCAAAGTTGTGGGGCCCTGTGGAAAGAACAGCTCACTGAGGCACCCGGCGGGCAAGCGGCAAGGCCTCCCTTCAGCAAAAGAAAAACAAGCCACCCACAACAACATCAGCCGCAACGACGGCGACGACATCAGAAACCCCTGCGCCAAAGCACTACGGAGAAACTTACGCGAAAACCGAAAACCTCGCTGCATGCGTACTCTAGAAAGCCAGAACAAAGTGTTTGCCACCGCAAGCAGCAGCAGCATGAGCAGTTGCTGCATTCGCAGCAACGGTAGCAGTCGCAAGCGTAGGCATCTCCGAAGGAGCGAGACAACTACCAGCAGCATCACCGTCAGCAGCAGCTAGCAGTCCGAGCCAAAGCAGCACGAACGGCAAAGAAAGACGGAGCAGAAGTACCAGTAGCAGTTGAAGCGGCAACAGCGACAGTCTCAAGCTAAGAAAGCACACTCCCTTATCGAAGAAGTATTCTCTTCCATTCACCTGCTACAGAACAATACATAAACCTCCGGGGAGACATGTAGACTATGCGGCTTCAACGACATTGGAACAGAAGCAGACGCAAGTGCAGTGAGCGCAGCAGGAGCAGAATGTGCAGCTTCAGCTGTACCCAACTTTCCTGAAGTTTTGCAAAATAACCAAAAGCGAAGGCGCGAACGGTCCAGCACCGTTTGGTCTTGCTCGACGCGGAGTCAGGGAAGGGAGGTAGAGAGCCAGAAGGGGAGGAGGAGAAGCTGCCAGCAAGAGTTCCAAGGAACCAGGGATACATTTTTTCTCGGCCCGGCGACGCTGGTGCATACACCACTGCTGTCGCTGCAGTAGTGGAGGCAGTGAAGCTGCGGCAGCGTCTAATCCTCAGCGAACTTTCACGAATGAGGGGAAAGAGGTGCAGCGTAAGCAGCCCAGCAAGTTGCAGCAACGCAACGCCACGGGCAATTCCAGCTTCTGGAGTACCTTTGTCTAGCGGTGATTCCAGGTTTGGACTCTCCTGCCACGCTTCTCAACATCTTCAGCGCTTTTCATGCTCCTCTTGCAAAACGAACACCGAAGAGGCGAAGGTTTGTAAGGAGCCTTCAAAGCTCTCTTCCCTTGGCGTCAGCAGACTGAGGGACTGCTGTTGTCGCTTTGTCACGGCAGCAAATGCAGTTGCAGATTTAGGATAAGCCACATGGAGCAATTACTCCAGGCAAGCTTAATGGCCCGGCCGCCGCTCCGGTGGCGATTGCAGTAATCTTTGAAAGGGAGGATCCACAATTCCTCGAAGGACTCGCCATTCAGCTCGAAGATCAGTGCAGTGAAGGTTCCGCGGATGCTGCTTCCGCTTTTTGGTGCATATGATTTTACCAAAAATGGGCAGTGCCGCACTTTTGGGTATCGTGTACACTTTATTTCTATCGCTTTATTGGAATGGGTTACTCTCACCCGGCTTGCCATACGGGCCCATGGCTGGGTGTCAAGAGTTTAGGCTATGAGTTGAAACTAACAAGCAACTGTAGCAACGACGGAAGTCGGGAACTGCAATTTGTTATCCTTGTCAACCAAATCCGGGTATTTGCACCTTTGGGTTCAGCGATTCTACGTCTCTGATATACGGAAAGAGGCTTGTGACGCACACACACACACGAGGCACTACGATTCCCTTTAGATATGCTTTTACTTTGCTGTGCTAAGCTGCTTTTACGCTTTGCAGCGTGAAACTCAGATTTCTAGAGCTTGCACTCCACGCAAGTCTTTGCGCTTGCCCGTTCGCAACAAGTAGCCCTTCGGCGAGTCGCAACAGCTGATGCTGAAAACACGGCCGCCAGTTTCTTGAACTTTTCATACCACTGCAACAGTTGCGCGAGCGGGATGCCTGCGCCAGGTCATGTTGGTAAAACCAGACGCGGAACGAAATTATGATGCCGCGGGACTGAAATCTAAACCGTGAAACGACAGAGTTATTCCTTTCGTGACCACACTCTGCTAAGATTGCCTCGGCTCAGCAGATTTCGGGTTGTACTGTTCCTGGTTCAGCAGATTTTGGGGTGGACTGTTGCCGGTGCACAACATCGGATGCTTAATGTGCTTCATTGTTGCCTTCTGCTGCCTTTGCTCCACACTGAGCACAAGTTTCTTCGTTGAACTCTAAGGACATTGCTGTGCGTCTAACGTTTGGTATTTGCATAAACATGTGAATGCATGCATATCTCCGTCCGTCCGTATGTTTGCTTTTGAGAATGTGTGCACGCAGCTCCTCGCCGCAACGCAGGCGTGTTCGGTACGCCTCCGCGCGAGTGCAAAACCTTCAAAGCTGAGTCAGCGATTTCGATTGATTCCCCAATAATCTACAAGCACCGTGCCACTTTTCAACATGACGTCTGGTTAATGATACGTGAGCATCATCAACACCAAAAAGGCTGACGTATGCCTGGTGATGATGGCACACCAGGTAAAACACTGCCATGCGCTGAAGGATTCACCCGACGCTGGCCATCGAGCAACCAAGGAAATTCTGTATCTCGATGCATTTCGGCATGCACGTAGAAGTTAGTTAGAGCGGTCATCGGGAATAAGCTGTCCCATCCTGGTTGTGCTAGTCACTCAAGTGGAGATGGGAATGCATGATGGTTGTTGACACCATAAGGAAGCAATTTCAGAAGTCCTCCGCGAGCTCCACCTAGCAATGGCGAGCTATGTAGCACCAGGCCATAGTAGATATGAATGTCGCGAAGTTCCGGATGCTACAGCATGCATCAGCACGACTACTACAATTTCGGCTCCTTCCGGCTCCTGAGGTATTCTGAAGAAAGCTGCTCGCCGGCGAAGTCGTGCACCACTCGTTCAAACCAGTTATAGCGCTGCTTATCCCTTACCTCCTGCAGCAATGGCAACACAGACAGCAAAAGCAGTAAAAAACGCAGCAGCAGCAACAACACTGGAGCGACTCTACCAGGGCAAGCCGCGGTGCAAGCATCTTAACTGAAAGTGATGCCAGCCTTGCGTTGTGGAGCTACAGTCGTAGCCAGCAACCCTCCCTCCCGACCCCTAAACCGTGTAAACCGAGTAGACCCAAAGGCGCACCTGGCGATATTCCGCTACGAGGTCAGCCATCTTTCTCATAGCTTCCTTCACTTGTTGCTGCCTGAAAAAATTACTGCCAACACTCCCAGCCCTAAGCTCTAAACCCTGGATACTGAGCGCAAGGGCGCAGCTTCACACTTTCAGCCGCAAAGCAGCGTCCTACAAAGGGCCGCTTCCTTTAGAGTTAAGACGCAGTAGCCCCAGTTCCTCGTCCTATCTCGTCTTTGCTGTGGGCCACGCCACACGCTCTTGTTGCTTCTTCCACAGGATAGCTGTCTGCTAGTCTCTTTGCTGCTATTAAATGAAACCAATAGTTACAGCGTTTTGGCACTGGGATTGAGCAATGTACTCACCTAAACTCTCTGATGTACCATCTCTTGGGACCAAGAGGTTCTCTATCTTGGAAATGCATCTTTTCCCTATAGAAGTCTTTCGTCCACACCCATTCAAGGCCTAAAAGCAAGCTGCATTCCGTGCGCAGTAAGCCCTCAACCCCATATGTAGAAGCCTGGAGACAAGTTTAAAGCGTAGCGCTGAAAGCCATTTAAAACTAAACGCTGAAAGCCGTTTAAGTCTTGCACGTGGTTTCGTGACCAAAAAGCCGTAGCTTCAATTTCCCGCTGCAAAGATGATCTTGTGATTTGGTCCTTTGGGTGTGCAACCCTGCCGTACCATTGAGTCGATACTGCCGCTCAACATCAGCTTTATACCTGCCTGAAAGTCTGGGGTGAAATCAAAGATGCAAAACCGTAAAACCTAGACAGTAAGTCTAAGCCTGTTGCCAGAGTTCACTTGCAGTGAAGAGTCGGGAAGTCTCAGCTCCTACTCTGAGATTTGGGCCTAGCTAAAACTTAGGGCTAAGGGCCTGGCAATTTAAGATTTACGGGACTGGGAACAGCCGTACCGAGGAGGGTGCCATTCCCCTAGCTCATCCTTACAGGGCATGAGATCCTTCGGAATTTGGTAGCGCCGCCGGCTGCCTCTTACGAAGCAGCTGTATGGATTCCAGTCAGCCCAGTTTCTGGGAAGAACAAGTCGCAGCCACGTCACAGCCAGAGCCCGCCGAGGCTCCGTCACAGGCGCCGTTGACTGCGATCCCCAACTGAAGGAGAGTTGTCTGATCGCCTGCAACTAACTTTTAAACCGAAAAGCTTAGATTCTCGGTTATGGACGGTGAACTTCACCTCGAGGGCCAGTTATCGAGCACATATCTCTTGGCCTTGGTGAGCCGCACGTATGGATTGAAGGTGGGTCGAAGGCGCACGCCGTCAATCATATTTTCACGATATTCCATGCGTGGTGTTCCTGTATGAAGCCACACAAGGACATTCAGGGGAAGTTCAGCACTGACCACAGAGGCAGCGGCAGCAGAAGCGGCGCTGCACCTTTGCACTCCGCCATGTATCGTGGCTCTTTCCTGGCCTGGAGCAGAAGTTCCCGTGGTTCCCATGGAACAGCTCTCGCCTCCCGACCCTGCAAGCAAAAGCCCTAGGCCCCAAGCGCTAAATCCAAAATCCTTCGCTTGCACAGCCCCAACAAGTGCCGGGCAGGGACGACCATGATGATTCAGCTTCTAAGAACCCCTAAGCTGCTGAGCCTTAATCCTAAGCTCAGCAATAATAGCGTGTTAGAAGGCGCGAACAGGACACTGTGGGGTCGGCCTACAATGACACAACTCGAGAAGAAGCGAAAGCCTAACGTCCCCCAGCTCTTCCTACCAACAGCAACGCAAGGGCAACTCATCTGGGGAACCATGGCGCCCTAGTGAACCCTGGATATTTCGAGAGACCCTTAAATATAGAGGCTAGTAATATTCCTTGTTTCCTCTGTCCAGAGACAGAATGGCTCCAGAGCGGTTGGCAGTCCACATATGCTTTGCCATTTCACAAGTTGCCGAACTCATGAGCCCTAATATAAAAGAGTAAACAAAACGCTCTGCCCGTCTTACTTCATTTATCTGCATGGATTACTTACTGCTTCCGGGCTTCCCTTCCTGTGCGAGGGCCTCCCGAGGCCCCCAACAAAGCCCTGTCGAGGCAAAAGGTTTGACTAAACGGGAGGTGTACAGGCATAGTTTCTTTTCTCATAATGTTCAGTATAAGAAAGAGTCTTTTCTTTTAAATGATTTTGAGGCGAGTTTACGAGGTAGCCTGCGAAGCTCCGTCGGTTGCCTGGTCAAATCGCTGTAAAGGAGAACTCTATTTCCCGTTGTGTTTGCAGCTAACTGTGTAGAGTTGCACGTTGTTAACCAAGTTCATGACGAGCACTGCTCTGCTTGGAAGCAGGCTTCCATGTGCCTCTCGTTGTGCCGTGGCCAGTGGTCGCGCTACAATTAGGCAACACTGCACTTGGCCCCAACTGATCCCAGGTCTGGAATACGATACTCAGTGCCGAGCTAGCCCAGGCATCCATAGCAGTGACCCCTTAAGAAGCGTGCAAGGAAGATGCCTTAGAGTTACCCGGTGTTACCAAGGTGCCTGAGAGCCCCGCTGCTTCGGAGGCTTCCTGGCGTGGAAGGCCCGCAGTGGCTCAATCCGCCAAGACCTGACACAGCTGCTCCAGAGCCCCGGTGATCCTGGTCTGCCTATTACCTCCGCTTATTATGTAAGGGAATGAGGAACTGGCGCAGCATGTGGGAGTGTATAAAGGACGGCCAGCGCCAAATGAAGGATGCAGCATGAAAATGCTGAGGCAGTCTATTACGTTGCCGACCTTTTATACGTAGCCAGCACGATAAGCTCGTCTATTCGTAACAGAAGATAACGTGAACACTCCAAATTTTCAAGGCCGTTACAGCGGAAGAGCTGCAAACATGGTCACAAAGTAGTATTGCGGCTGGCAGGCCCTGTTTGCTCTCTTCTACTGCAGTTTGGCCCCTTTTCTGCAAAGGATCCTCTGCACCATCAATTAGAACTAGCGAACAACCCAGAAAACTAGTTCTGAGGCCGTGAGCTGAACCCACGGGACTCAAGCCCAGCGGCTCACGGAATTGCGCTTTCTGTCGACCACAACTGGGCGTGGCTAAAGCATCCCATCCAGTCAGCATACAAATAAAAAAAGCGCTCCCTTCAGAAGTCGTCGCCAGCTTCTGGCAATTTGCAGCAGTAGCTCAAGAAGTCGCTAGCCTCAGGCTTTGAGCACAGCCACAGTGCAGAAAAGACAAAAGAAACGGTACGTCCCTGTGTAGACTGCATCAAAGTAGTTCACGCACCGAAGGACTGTCCCAAGACGTGTTGGCCTGACGGAACAACCTGATGAACTTTCGGGCTCGCGTTGAAGTAAATGCCATGTACCACGCTGATGCTAATCTAGACAAGTGACTGCAGTGTAAGTCTTGATGCGCAGAAAGTGCGTTTTCTAGCCATCGAACCACCACAGAGGCTAAGTTTCGTCTTAACTATAGCAGAAAAGGCACATTTTGGCCTCTACATACTTAAATTACTTGCATTCTCACAAAGATATTAAGAGTTTACCAAGGCATTGAACTGCAGGATACATTCACGTGTCAACCATCGGGGCCTGTCGCTACAGAAGCCGCCTTGCTCCTAGCCCCACTTGCAGCCTTTGCTATTTCGTCAGCGAAGCACCAGGGTGCTTGTGAGAGGAGCTTTCGTTGCTTCATCTCCCTCAGTTGATCATCCCTCGGGGTAAGATCCCCAGGGTTGGCAGTTTCAACGCTGACGGTGTGATGCAGCCTGAGGAGATCCTTCAACACGTTGATCTCATGCAGAACAAAGCGCCATCGTTCTTCCACTTGTCTCCTCTCCTCATCGGTGAGGTGGGCAAAACGAAGGTCTCCTTGCTCCAACAGCTTGCGCCTCCGCCTCTGAAAGTTCTCCCAACAGTGCAGCAGAAGTTCCGCTGCGGTGAAGCCCTTGCGTGTGTGCCGGGTGTAGGTACAGGAGTCGCAATGGGACAGCAGTAAGAGGAGCATTCCCTGGGCCTTTTGCACCCTCCGCATTAGTTCTCCAGGGAAGAGAAAGATGTCGTTACCTTCAAGTGTCGAAGAAGGAATCCGTATATCCACCGGAGCCTCTTCAGGGATCAGGCTCGAGCCACTTAGAGTGTACGTGCCTCTCGCAACGGACTCCAAAGAGAGCCCGTGCAAGGCAATTGCAGCAAGGTCTCCTTCCCAGGCGAGTCCCCTAAATAGAGGCCTTGTCTGCCTGAGCACTCCCGCCGCTATTGCATGCAGTACCGTCATGCCTTCATCCTTCGTTACAATGTTGCAGTTAGCTCCCTTTTCCAAAAGTACAGAGAAAACAGCATCTTGCAGCCAATAGGCAGCAAGTACAAGGGGCGTCTCTCCAGTAAGCGTGGCTGCATTGATGTTTGCTCCGTGCTCTAGCATCACCCTGACGGTCTCAGGATCCCCAGCTACGCAGGCCAGGTGTAGCGCAGTGGCGCTCTCCGCATTCAAGGCTTCTACTGCGCCTCCAGCCACCAGCAGCTGCCGGCAAAGGCGAGCTTTCCCATTGCTGGCAGCAAAGTGAAGTGGGTAGCTTCTCCCTAGAAACCGATGGGATGATGCGGACAATAACCGTTTTCTGCTGAGACCCCATAAGGAAGACAGAGGTGGCGTACGGCTGACGCTGATGTCTTCTTTTCTGGGGCTCCCATTAGCCCCTAATTTACCCTTTGACAAGGTCTTATTTCCAAGACCTCGCAGAGATCCTGTTCCAGTATTGGCTGCGTCCAACGAATCGCAGTGCTGCAGCATCAACCTTAGGATCGCCAGCTGCGCTACGTCTGTGCCCGCTGCTGTCTCTTCTGCGGCTTTGGAGGCAGAGCGATCAGAACTGATCTCCCAATTTTGAAAGGGAAGCCCGCTTTCGCGCGAAGCACACATTGCCAAAAGAGGAGTCATTCCCAAGGGAGATTTGGCAAACAGGTCGTATCCCATTTTCAGCAAACTGCACAGAAGTAGCAAGCAAGAGGAGAGGAACCCACTAGTTGAACATAGCACAACAGAAATCCCAAGAGCTCCATGAGCAGAAACAACAAGTTATTGACTCCCGGAGCCAGCAAAGCACTCAAGCAGCAGTTTGATGACCGGCAGCAGCACCAACAGGAGTTGCAGCAACCGCAGCAGCACAGATACCAAGAACAGTAGCAGCCGAGTAGCTCACTGGCCAACAATCGCATCCTTAGAATATAGACAAGCAAGCCCAAGAAGGCTCAGGCCAGTGGGTAGGTGCTGCGTGCCTTTCATCGCTCTAAACAACTCCAAAGCGAGTGGAAAGTGAAGCCCACGGCGCAGGAGGGCCACAGCCACAGACATCGGGTCGCGGCAGAAGTGCTCCTTGATTTGCTGACAGCCGAAACGAACAACAACGAATAATGCAATCTTCTACACAGCATACTGCATGGAATTTTTGTCAGCAGATCGTCTGCAGCTCTAATTCTACTGCTTGCTTGTCTGCCTAGACAGATGCCAGCGTGCCTAGCGGCTAACGGCTTGGCTCTGTTAAGGGCCCTCACCTCTGAGCTAGCGGCCCTTGAATTGGTTGCAGCCCTGTAGAGGGCAACGAACACATCTTCTGTGCGCACGATGGGAACCTGGAGAAGGGGAGGCGTACACACGCCAAGAAGCGCAGCGAATCGACGGAGTCGAAGACTCATAACCACTGATAGGCTCGCATCGCTGCCCATGCATGCTACACAGTTGGACAAAGCGCAAAATAGAGGCTCCATGATCTTCTCGGAAGGGACGGAAGGTCCACGGCGGCACTGCTTCTCCAGCTGCATCGCCTGCGAGCAGCAGCAGCAGAAATGCCAAACGTAGCATCAAAAGCACTTTTGAGCTTTGTTCTTCCCGAAAAAGCCTCGACACTGCCTGCGTCGGTCCCGACCCGCAGCAGAAGCAGTTGTAGAAGCAACTCCTGCGGCGGAATATTACTCTGTAGCTCAAAAAAGAGCCACACATAATCTGTGTCATTGCTGCTGCCTTTGCCATGGCCATGAGGCGGACCTTGTACGTGAGTTCTGCGAGCTTCAGGTAAAGGTGCGCCTTAGTCATGGATGTGGCGGGTAGGACCGTCTCCGCTGCCATCCCAGCTCTCCTAAGGAGAATGAGAGCCTGCAGGCATCACAAAGCAGAACCAGGGGTCATACCGCCAGCAGCAATGAGGTGTTCATTGCTGCTAGCTGATGTACCGTTACTCCTATGCCTAGCGAAGCATGAGGGGCACTGCAAGCTTTGATACAAAGCTATGGGACCGTTCGCGCTGTTGTAAGCCAATAAACACTCGGCTTTATGTATTCTGGACCCCTATGCACTTCGCAGTGCCACTGCATAGGAAACCCTCACCAATGGCACGTCCTTGCCTCCTTTTGTAGCCAAGAGTCCCGCGAGAATAGTGTTCACATTGAAAAGGACAGCATGCTGAGGATGCAGTTTGCTGCTGTAATGGTCCACGAGGTCACCATAGATTCGAGTTGCAAGCTGCTGAGACCCCTTGATCAAGTGCGTGTCAGCTTCCGATTGTCTCTGCAAGAGGTCCCTCTCGATGCTTGCGCAGGTTAATGAAACCTTGGTGTCCGTTAGCCCGCAGCAGTTACAAAGCCACTGTTCCTCTAAAGACGCTGCAGAAGTTGCCGGAAGCCGCCGTCCCCCCGTGCATTTTGCCTTTGCCTTTCCGAGGAGCCTTTCCCTACTGTCCCCACCGCCCGCTGTTGCAACTTTTTTCTCAGCCTTCACCTTAACCGCACTGACCCTCTCGCCTACGGAAGCTCCAATATCTTCATAAGCTTTGAGACGGGCCAACATATTCCCTCCTTTCGAGGGGCACAGGAATCCCCTGACACACTTGAAGCAGCGTATGCCTCTGAGGAGCCGTCCTCCCTCGTCGTTCTCCTTGCAGCGGATGCAACCACAGCCGAAGACTCTAGGAAATGACTCCACTGCCTTGCGTTCCTTCTGCGACTTGAACAGGTCTGCCTCAGCAGAAACACATATATATCCACCTGCAGGAATAAAAGTTATAGCCCTCACTGCCAACTGGCCGTCCTCTTGCAAACTGACGGTTGCTGTTGGCACGCAGCTGTGGTGAAGCAGTGCTGTTGCTGGGGCAAAGACTCGCCCCAGGGTACACTCTGCGTTCCTGCGCTCTACAGCTGCTGCTGCGGATGTGGCTGAAACAAACGGGGAGTACTGCAGAACAACCAAAGCCACGTGCATGAGTTCTTTCTCAGTGAGATACAGCAACAAGTTGGGGGGCACATTCTGCTGCAAGCGCCGAACGAGCACCTGCAATTTCTTAACTAACTCTGGCTGGCCCTTTCGTACGGCTTCTTCGTGCGAGTTCAGAGCGAACAGCTGAGTTGCCATGTCTGTATCGGCCGCGGCTCCCGCTTCTTTCCCGCTTCGCGCCACTTGTGTCTCCCGCTGCAGGGAAGCCTTGATTAGGATCCTGAAGAGGTGCAGCACGAAAGTGACCATGAAGCCTGACTCCTTTGCCATTGCATACATTAATGGCATGCACGTACACTCTATGGCATGCAACCTCGCATTCCGCATAAGACAGTTCCACGAACAGAACACAAACGGGCAGGTGTGGGGAGAAACGGGGCATGAGTAAGCCTTTCTAGGATCCTCGCGCTCCTGGAGACAGTGAAAACATGTGCTAAAAATCTGGCCTGTCTCAAGCAGCAAAGGAGTACAAACAAATGGCTTCTCCCTAAATATTAGGTCCCCAGGGCTCAGCTGGCGGTTAGCGAAGGCCGTTGTCTGTCCGTTCTGTCGCACAATCATCACGGGGGCCCCCTGAGGATGAAATAGAGGTGATACAGCTTTCCCAGCTGTTCCCTTGTGTGCCAAAGAGCCTGTCATCTCTGGAACTTGCAGGGCCTTGACCTTGAACAGTAGGGGCAGCTCGCATCGCTCCATCAAGAAGTTTTCCTCGTATTGAGCCAGGAGCCGCAGCAGACGTCTATTGCCAGGGCAATTGTGAATGGCTCCCCAGAGAGCAGAAAGGGCTCCCATCTGGTTGCGTTGGTGTCCGTAAGTCTCGGCCAGCAGCACAAAGCCGTCTGCGTTGCGAGGGTTCTTATCCAGGAAGCAGCAGATCGCACCCTCTGCCTCTTTGAATCTTTTCCGCTGAAGCAGCTCAGGAAGCATTCGCTGGAGTTCGAGGATCTCTGACGTTTCTTGTTGCTCTCTCAAGCCTCGCTGCTTCTGTTCTTTGCCCTTCTCCTCTAGTTCTTGTCCCTCATCTTTAACCCCGTGTTGCTCCCGAATTTTCAGTGCCGCCTCGTAAGCAGTCAGACCTTTGTGCACCTCGTTAGAGTCTCGTGTGAACCCTGAGGCCTTCTGCTGAGCGAGGCGCTCCTCGGCCATGTCAGACAGCGTGTATAGCCTGCTAGACAGCCCTGCGCTTTGCTCCCTCCGGAGAGCAGACACCCAGGAAAACATTTTCCACCGTAGGCTCCAGCAGTCATTACCCTAAGCTCTAGTTCAAAAGCACAGGAAAGTGCTCAACGAGAAAGCTCGTGCGGGCCCTCACCGGGGGGACAGGCTAGTTTGAAAAGCTTGAAGGAAGCGATATCCGCCTCTAATGTCGTGGCCTTCAAATACGCCACCGGGATAAATAATGAACGGAATAGCAAAACCATGTGAGGAAGGGGAAATATAATATATGAAATGCAATGAAACGGGTATAAATCCCCAAGGCGAGGCTGTGGGCGGTTTGGTCTGGTGGCTAGGGACCGCAGACCACAGTTATCTAATAGTGGAAGAGGGCTCTTGTCCTAATTCATTTAGTTACGATCTTTTGAAGTAGATATCCCCGTTGCCATTAAAATAAACACAGGCTGTGGGCGGTTTGGTCTGGTGGCTAGGGACCGCAGACCACAGTTATCTAATAGTGGAAGAGGGCTCTTGTCCTAATTCATTTAGTTACGATCTTTTGAAGTAGATATCCCCGTTGCCATTAAAATAAACAATAGGGGGGTATGAAGAATGGGTAATCTCCGGGTACAGAAAGTTGTTCTGTCATGTCTGCCACAAGACAAAGTTGGACCCGGCAGGGCTGAGCGACGCTGTAACATCGCGAGCCCCAGCACTACTCATCTCTGTAGCAAATAGTCACTTCAATGAATTAGGACACTGTTAGTTATGCAAAATTTACCGGCATCTTAGGCGTCCCTGTGGTTTTTGAACAGTCCCTGCCCACTAGCAGCCATGCAAGAGGGAAACAGTGAAACCGATCAGGGCAGCATTCTGCGCAGAGGCACGGCACCGTATCAGAGTAAACTGGGCTGTGAAGTATACATTTTGAGATTCTTGCTCGAATTACCACACATTTTTACATATGTGCTGAAGGTGTGATGCGGCGTGGCAATAGCCGCTAACGTACTGCTGCAATTGTCTCGGAGTAGCAGGGAAGTTCGTTACCGATAAGAAGCCCCGTTTGCCTGATTCTAGTAGCTATAGGTCCCGGGTTAAGGCTGCAAGCAGCGAAATAACTTAGAGGCTGTCTTGCCGCCATCTGGAGAGAAGCGCAGCCCAATGGGTTCGGAAGAAATCTCCGTTGTCAATGAGTTGACTGATACCAGTAAGCTTGTTCTGCTAATTCCTCAGGAAACTTTCCATCGTCTCATCACGCTCTAGCCCACCAAGCCAAGCATATTCATGCACAAAAAGGCTCCCTAAGATTCTTTGAAGTCTGAACCACGAAGAAAAACGCAACGATTCGTAAGTTTGGGGTATATCTCTTTCCTCGAATTTCCCTGAAAAGTTATGCAGAGGGCATCTAAAGCCCTCTCCAAACTTACATTTTTCTGTCCTAGGATGTAGACTCAGTTTAGGCTCAGGCCAGTTGCAGCCCCATAGTGAGAAGGTAGTTTTCTCTATGGTTCTTTCTGCGGAAATGAACTGTATATATTTCATGTCCGCTTTTGGTGATTCCTAAAAGGCATGTCCAACTGGTGGTGGGTCAAATGATCCATAATTATTTCTTAGCTTTGCTTTGCCTGAACTGGCACTAGAACGTTTGCTGGGAGCCAGACTCCAGGTGCGGAGTGGCTTGGCAGTCTTTTTCTGGCTAGATGCTGACGAGAGGGAGCGAACGACAGCATTTTACTGGTGTCAGCTGGAATGTCCGCCAAGAAGGCGAAAGTAGCTGCGGCAACTGCTCATCAAAGCCAAAGTATAAGCCTGCCGTTTACCGAACCAATTGCCCTTATGCTTAGTTTCATCGGCAACAGCCATAGCCCTTAATGGCAAAAAGAAACCCAGTACAGCTGGCTACGTGAATCACCTCTGCAGTGCTATGTAGTGCATTCCCCTTCCCGCATTGTGGAGACCTGCTGAATGACTTACACTGCTACAGGCTCTTTGATATGATTTGCTTCGTGCTTCTTGTCTTTTCAATATTTAGTCTTGCGCTCCTACTTGCACACCCTACTCGAGGTAGCTCTGCGCCCCGCGCTGTGAAATTATCAGGAATTGTAATTTCACCCGAAAAAATTTGTTCTTCATTCGGGGCATATACTACGACGTCACCTTTTCCAGCGCGCAGAGGTGTACATCTGAATTTGTATATCTGAATTAGCTGCGGGCTACATCCAGTCAAGCAAATGAACATATTTCTGTGGACCGCACCAGTTTGCCGCTGTCAAAACAGTCGAATGATTTGGTCATTTCCCTCAGTGAGTAACTGTAACTGCAACTGGGCATCTTCGTTCCACTGCTGTTGTCAGGCGTGGGTTTGATGTATTCAAGTGTCGATAGGCACAAGACAGCTTCCTGGGAATATTGCACGTCTCCACTGCACTGCATATTATACAACTCCATGACAACTCACTGTTTATAACATCTGCGTCGTATTTCCGCTGTGTTCTCGCCTTAGATTGACCAATGCTGCCAGCCACAGTATTAGCGCTGTTGTTTGTGGAGCAATAACAGAGCACTCGTGCTGAAAAGGGACCGTAACAAGTGGCCCTGCTGTGCTTATCCTCATATACTGCAGAAAACAGGCCCAAACAGATTGTCGCTTCGAATCTGCATGAAGATGTTGCGATTACCGTTCACCACCGTGCCTGCCCGGTGGTTGTTGACTCCCTGAAAATTACTGTAAATGCTTTTTATTGAAGTACGCAAGGGCACCACTGCAACCTGCATCATCGCTGCAACAATACAGAAAGGCCCAAAAAGCCCCTGTCCATGATGCTATAGGAGGTTCGCTTCACGTTGTTGGGGCTGTTGTGATATGCTTCTCACATTGTCTATCCGTACCTGCTGCATGGTGTGCCAATCGAAGTTGTGTAAATACCTGTATGTATCTATATCTGTTTTATACTTTGCTTGCGCAGGGGCTGAGCTGCTGTTCGGTATGCTAGCACGTAGCGCAGAGGCCGGTAGTGAGGCAGGGCCACTGTGGTCGTGCATGCAGCAACCTGCACTGTGTGATTCGGCAACACTCTTCATACCGTCCGTTTCCCACGTATAACTCTTATTTTACCTTCTCCGCGCAGACACCTAGTGCTCCTCTGGTTGTTGCCGCAGCCTATCATGACCGCTTTGCAGTGTGGAAGCGCTCAACACTAGCACCATCTGCTGTTGCAGTATGTGGCTGACGACTGAGGAGAAATGAGGGAGACGATGCTCCAGCAACTGCTGCCGCTGTCCGCAACGTTTGCAGTCTGAGCTGCTGACGCCGCTGCTGCTACTGTTCCCGCCACTCTGACGCAGAGGGGCCGCTGCCGTTGTTCGGGCTAAAATTGGGCCGATGCGACAACGAGCGGGAAGACCGAGGAAGGTAACGCAAGGTTGCTACATTACAAGCGGTTACGTGGTGCTGTACCGCTGCAGAGCCGTAGAGGGACAGCATGGAGTCCGCGGGCAGGATGGACTTGCCAACGCATATTCCGTACTCTCCCCAGCCTTTGGGTTGGTCGTTTCAGACATATAACCTACTGACGCTGGTGCTGAGTTCTATTTTCATTGTTTGTTTGTTTATAATGTACTCAATCTCGCGCACTGTTTCAATCCTACCCCATGCGTACCGCATGGTGACGTTGGAAAGACGGCGGATGCACTGTTTTGATGTTGACATCACCTCGGGGCGCCAGGCCCACAAGGTCCGCATGCTGTACATCTGGATGTTGCGGGCAGCCATACTGGTTATGTTTTGCTTTGTATGGCAGTACTGCATTCTCACTTACAAAGCTATTGACTTCTCCCACCGCAAGGGGCCCCTCCAGCTTTACCTACATTGCGTGTTGCGGGAGAGTGACTGTTTCGGGCTACGAAACCACCACCACTTCTTTGACTTTTATTCTAACCCCACCAATGTTTGCCTTGACTACAAGGAAATAGCCGAAAACAGAATGGAGGAGGTGATGGAGGAGATTCTCGAGAAGCACCGCTACCTGCTGTGTATTCATTTTGTTTCCCCCGATGCTATGGTGTATACTGCTGGGGTAGCCATCGCTTTTTCACTGGGGTATCTTATTTTGACCGGCTTCGAGGTGCTGGTGTGGCTACTGTACAGATCAACCGAACGTTGGCTGCCTATCCTCATTTCCTCCATAGGTATTGCCTTCTTTGTCTTGTGGATTGGTAGCCTTTTTATTCCGCAGCTCTTCACGTTTTTCGGCTGTTGGATCAGTTTTGTGATGGTGCTCACTGTTCCGTGGATACTGTGGCTAGCGCTAGCTGCAGCTTACAATCTCAGGAAACTCCAGCACCAAAAATGGGCGCTGTGGCAGGAGCAAGCAAACCGGTGAGAGTAGTAGCGCACCAAGAGGTTTTACCGCTATTTTAATACTCCAAGAATAAGGAAAAGTACTGCTGCTATGCCCGAGCAAAGTACAGTGGCATGCATGCCGTCGCACAGAGATTGTGGATAGCCATTTCTGTCACGCTTATGCTTACACCTATATCAGCATCACCCTCAAGCACACAAACACCTGCAGTGTTCAGGAGACTCCAGTGTGCGTTAGTTGCCTCTGCTCACTTTGAGCGTATAACGAAGCACTCTATTGCTGCTCGTACTGCTGATACAGCGGCGTTTCACAAATTCCAGTCGCCATTGGCGTACAACCAGCAGACTGCTACTAAGGTTGCTGCTGCTGCGGAGGCTACAAATCTCATGAAGTATTGTCTTGTGTTCGCTGAGATGCGTGGGTAGTTGAGACTTAGTCGGAGCTATGATCCTATTGTTTCTGACCGCTCTGTGCCGATGTAAGTGGTCTTTGCAACTCCGAAAACGCACAAGCCCGCAAGGTGTATGGTGTAGGTTCTTAATCCATAGACTGCAGGGCTTCTGATCAGCGAACATTGCGCAGGGGGAGCCTGCTGTGAGCGTTTGTGATGCAGACCGTTGGCTCAGCTTGTAGACCGAGGAAGGCGCGGTAGCGACCCGTTGTTAGAGAAGAGAGGCCTCGGTTTGAGGGTAAGGGTAAACGTTTGCCTTCGTTTGCCCTGTTTTTCTGTATATGTCGTTGTATACTTGTTTGTTAGTTACACGAGGTTGGAGTAGGGCAAGAGTTAGCTTAGCAGCAGACAACATACGTAGCGACGCTTGCGTGGATTGTTGATGTACGTGTGTGCCTTATATATTGATACATTCGTATATAGACCTGTGCGTACCCAAATAGATGGATTTATGCGTGCGTGTGATCGTGGCTGTTCATTGCACGTATCGTGGACATGTGAAGGTGGGACTGCTTGTAGGCACATGTTCATGTGTGATGTACGATCCGTAGATGCCCTTTACATTAGTGCCATTCTGCTGTTTGTTCTCATTGTGCACGTTTGCATAGCGATTCGTAGCTCGTTTGTGTCGTCCGATTCATCCGAATTTGTCATGTGATGCTGATTGCTGCTGAGTGCTTCGCGAGGCTTGACTGTGTGACGCTTTCTTTTTCGCGCCGCAAAAAGGGGTTTGAGTCAAATAATGAGGGTTTCTAGCCGCTTCAATTTTCTAATGCAGGGTGGCCAGTGCTCCCGAGATGGTTCGGGAATGTTGGACTTGGATGTGGATATGGACGACGTCGCAGCGCTTAAGGCCTCTGAAATACGCGACGATGACTCTGAGACGAAAAACAAAAAAAAGAATGAGGGCCATTTTGAGATTCCAAACATTAGGGAAACGTTGCAGGGCACACTCGGCCTCCGCCAGAAAAAAGACAATAGCCATCAGCAGTTAGGAGGAGGTCGCCCCCAGATGCAAGCGCAGACGCAGCAGGAGCCGCACGCGAATCGCCGTATGACTTTGGAGGGAGCGACTGAGACGGACGAGAAAGCTGGCAACAAACCACAAGCGCAGGTCGACGCTGTGAAGACTGACTAGCCTCAGTTCACTGTATTCATCTCGATTTCGCATGTTATATTATCTGTCAGTATTTAACGAACATGCGCGATGCTCTTTTTCCGCTTTTCGTTTTGCAGAGTGCTTCAGACCCTTGCGCGAGTGTGGAGTGCAAACCGACACAGCAGGCCTCGTGCAGACTGAATCTCCTGTATAGGCCTTTTCGCACATGCGTATGGAGATGCGTATGCGTTTGCGATGTGCGACGAAACGCGTAGAGGTAGTAGAGTGGAGTTAAAAGTGGCAGCGAGAAGCAGTAGAACAAGTACAGGCGCAATCTGGTGTGCGGCTCTCAACTCTAGACACTTCTTAGACTTGCATAAATCGGCGCTAGCACTACCAGAATTGTAACCGCAGTACAATGTGTAAATACGCATGTATGTTATTGCATAGTTTCGTCCGTGCCTTGCTGACAGCTGCATGCATGGGTAAATATATTTATATGCACATCGTATATTCCTTCTTATGCATCTCTGGATGCGCTACAGTGCGCTGATCAGAGTAGAAGCTCGGCAGCTCGACTCAGCTATTAGAATAGTCACAGTCGTAATGGGTGCTCCTGCAGCTCTGCGAACGACCCAATCGTTTTTTCAGCTGCGGCGTCTGCATCAGCTGCACTGAGGCAGTCTCACGTCTCTCAGTGCATACTAAACTATGCGATTCCCCCACGAGCTTTGCAGTTGGTGGCATTTTCGTCGAGTAAGCAAGCTACGCTGCTGTTCAGTGTAGAGCGCGCCGTCACTGCAAAGATGTGGCAGCACCGCCGATCAGGCTAGCGCTCGCGCGCTGGATCAGGAAACAGGACCTTCTATAATCGTCCTCCGCATTGTACTGACAATCTTGAAGTATGCCAGTGGAGGTAGAACCACTCCCACTGCGCGCTGTGCGCCGAAAAAACTCGATGGACTACAATATGGGCTATTTTGTGAGGGAAGGCACTGCAGCGAGCGGCAAAAGCCGCCCGTTGTGGTCGGGTAGGCTTCGGTATCAGTTGCTTTACTATGATGGAAGTACCAGGGAATCTATACTGAGCGCACGTGGTGATTTTGCGTATGCACGGATGCGCTTTCTCGTTTACCTTCACCGGTAGACCAGAGCTCAGCAGTTCGCTATGGTGCAGATAAAGGCCTACAGCAGTGTCAAGCCTTGTCCTCCTTATCCTGCCACGGAGTATGGGGCTTCTTGTCTCCAAGCAAAAGATGTGCACTACGAACAAAAAGAGTGGCACGAACGACGAGAGATAATGATCTCGCTGAATGTAACGCTGAATGTAGTAGAGCTGGAGTACGATGGGTATTCTGCCCCGTGGAGTCTCATGGAAAGAGATCGCTGAAGCTGACGGCACTGTTGTCCCCGGCTCAGGCCGCAGAAGTGTTGGGACTGGATGAAACAGTAAAGTCGTTGTAACATTCCTCTGTGGTCTTTTACAACTCTCGATTTTGCGGCGCAGTTCAGTGCGTCACAAGCACCTCTTATATTTGGCTCCTGCCTCACTAGTAATGCTTCATCTGAGCGCAGCTGACAACTGGGCATAATTTTAATCTTCTATTGATCATCTTCGCGTTCCTTACATTACGCTGGAGACGAAGCCATATAGTGCGTTCAATGTGCTGGGGTGCTGCAGGGAAGCACATGCAGGCATTCGCCGCAATAAGCGTCTGCAGTGCGTCACAAGCACCTCTTATATTTGGCTCCTGCCTCACTAGTAATGCTTCATCTGAGCGCAGCTGACAACTGGGCATAATTTTAATCTTCTATTGATCATCTTCGCGTTCCTTACATTACGCTGGAGACGAAGCCATATAGTGCGTTCAATGTGCTGGGGTGCTGCAGGGAAGCACATGCAGGCATTCGCCGCAATAAGCGTCTGCGAGTCTGTAGGAGAGCGATAAGCGTCTGCGAGTCTAGGAGAGCCGCTCTAACTCGTCAGTGCGGAGCACAGAGCTTTTAGTGAGAACCAATGTGAAGCTAGAAAGGTTGACGGGATTCATCAATGGTGTGAATGCTCCTTCGTTTGGGGCCGTAGCCCAGAAGAAACTGAATTAATTGCCAGCGAGGTTTTAGCACTGTCTAGGAGATGTCTGTATCTGTGTATATTCTTGTGTGCATATACGCACATGCGTAGTTTATATTATAAACACACGTATTGAACACTGGGGGAGACTTGACAGCGGCGATTTGCACGATTTTTGATAATAGAAAGTTTGAACTTCAGAAATCGTATGAACAGATACTAAATGCAATTTTAAGCTTCTACATGTTCTCTGCATGAGTGCAATGCCTAGAATCATACCTTTTCTGTTGAGTCTGGTGCTGCGAAGCAAGAATCCCCATCAGGTGAGCAGATTATGCGTCGGACAGACATGACAAATCAAATTCAAGTTATGGAACGTCCTACATTGGTCAAAATGTGTCACACACACGCAAAGCACTAGTTGGGAAGTAAAGGATCATGAGGCTGTCCTGGCTCATACAGAGAAGTCGTAATTCGGTAGTGGGGGATGAAGGATGAAATTTGGAACGCGACAGTTTCGTGGTGTTCAACTTAACGCCTGAGTAATGATCCAATAGCTTTCCTTGCAAGAAAGGGCGTTAGAAGAGGGGAAGTTCCAAAACCCCGGCCTAAGAGCGCGAGACTTCGTAAGACCCAAAGCACCCTGAGCGTCCAAAACAGGTTCTCTAACTAATAGCAGCCACAGTTAGGTAAGGTCATGTCACCCATGGAACACGTACATGCCGTGCCGAAGAGCTCATGGGAATATCACGGCAAGTGCTAGAGCAAGCTAGTCAAGAGGAAAGCGTTAGCGGCAACAGGGAGCCAACTTTCACGGGCAGTGCTATAGATTTGGGCACGAAACACACACGGGAGGACGCTGAATCGTAAGGCGATTCCTGATGACCCAAAGAAATCCGTGCGCGAAGAATTGGCAGGATGTTCAACACCGGGAGCAGCGTTCCCCCGTGTGGCAATTTCTGTGCACTCTAGTTGTGCCATGGTCGGTCAGTATAGAGGCGGCAGGCTCATAGCGAGCTCTCTGTGCCTTAATAGCTTAGCAGTGCCCCCTACGAATGGCGCTCTAGGGAGCAACGGAACCCTCGAGCCCTCGAGTGGTGCGACCCTTCTTTGAGGCTTTCTCCCCTCGATATCAGTCGCCCGCAGGGGATGCGTAGAGCGCTTAGAGTTTGCAAAACTCGCCTCTACTCCTACCACGTTGTGTGAATCTTCCTAATTCTCGCAGATTGCTGCTTGCGGTTGACGCTTATTCCATTTCCAATTGTTTTCCACACTGGCACCACCACCACAATTTGCCCTGATTCCCTTCATCACAGTATTTCCAAATTGCCGATGCCCCATTGAGCTCAGGCTTTTCGGGCCCTTGCATGCCTAGGAACGTTAACTGCATCCCCTACGTTACTGAGCCGACGAATATATGAAACAATTCCTCAGTATATCCTACAATATGAAGAGTAGCCGTAGTTAATTGTAAGATCCTTGCATGCTGCACGGGTGCACGGATGCCAACGTAGCCTTATACTCACAGGAGATGGTGAAGAGTGCCGGTCACACCAAGTGCACGGCGACCCAACCCAACAGCAAAGGGAACCCACCATCAAGCTGACCTCACCACACCCTTTAAAGTTTTTGGCAATACTGCAGCTCGTAGAATTGTTATATACGCGTTATCTGCGGATTTGGAAACAGGTAGCTCGGGAAATTGGTTGGAACTTCACTTCAACGTATATGCTGGGAAAAGAGGGTTGCATTGCGACGACGAAGGAGTAGCAAATGGAAGACACAGAGCTTTGTTGTTTTTGATCAAAAGGCTGCAATTCAATCAATGCAAAGAATTAATGTAGGTGGAGCACCAACCGCTAAACAGTGCAGCGCAGACGACAGATCCTCGCTTAAGAAGTGCCGACCGACTGTGGTGGCTGCCCTGTCCGCTACCAATGTTACCCATAGTTGCTGTTGCTCTTCCTGCTGCTACTCTGTTGCCTTTGAGTATTATATTGGTGCTCTCTTTTGGGGACGCAAAGCCCGTAGGCTGCTTTTCCCAGGCAATCTCCGTCGTCCCGTCTGTGTAGCGGTGGCTGCCTCTGCATGCACAACACGCTCGGCCCTGAAGTCGCTTCACCTCTTCATTGCTTACCCTAAACTGAAGCCGGAGAATAACTTCACCGGGAGCATTCTTGGTAGACTGTTTAGAGGCCATAGTAAAGCCTTCACCCCGCCAGACGCTGCGCATTCGTCTTTTTGTCTCTTTCCCTTCTCCACGCCACCTTTGGAAAAGTACAGAAATAGGCGTAAACAAGCACAGAGCCTAGCGCAGCTTCCCTCTGCTTCATCCGCGGTACTAAGTCAGGCACTGGAGATCAAATCCACGCTGCGCTGCTGCTCCTGCTGCAGTGGGGGTGTGAACCTAGGGGCCCCAGCCCTATCGCTTTTGCTTCAGCCCGCCATTTACAGAAATGGATTCTGCAGAGGTTTGGGGAGAGGAGGACGGGGTGACCGCCGAGGTCTCTAACTTCAGCGCTGGGGAGCTCCGCATGAGAACCTCTTTGGTTGACTCAGAGCTCAAATACTTCAAAAGTGAAGCCAACAAGCTCAAGTTCGAGCTCAACAATATGCAGGTGAGTGAAATTCTCATTTTTATAGTTATAACAGTATAACGCTTGTTCATGCACAGCGATAACAGTAATGGAGGGCCCAAGAACTCGAGCTCGAACCCTGAGGCGTGCATGTGTTTGCAAATATTATGAGCTAACACAGCAATGTAAAGTCAACTCCAATGCATATTCCTCCTAACTGCTGTAGTATTGATTGCAGCACTTTTAATTAGGGTCGCGAATGCGCGCCCTCAAAGGGCGCGAATGCGCGCCGTGGCTGCGCAGCTGGATGAGCAGCGGTCCACTCTGACTCATCCTGCAAGGACAGTACATCGTGCACTTTGCTCCATGCAGCTGCGACTGAATGCTCATAAGTACGTTTCTGGTGAGAAGCCATGAGGTATGAGTGGTGCTTACTCATGCTGCTTACACATGTGGTTCCACTGTTCCACGGGCATCGGTGGGATTCAGGAGAGAATAAAAGACGCCATCGAGAAGATTCGACTGAACAAACAGCTACCTTATCTGGTTGGCAGCGTTGTTGAGGTAAGGCTTGCCATAAGCGGCAGAAACCTACTCTCGTAGTAAATGTGTTTTGCTCTTATGAGACAAAACGGTCCCACGCGCATGTTCGTGTTCGGTGTTGTACATGCGTACGCTGGACACAGTAGTGAGGATTCAGATCCGCTGTTGCACGTAAACTCGGTAAAGAAGAAGGGGGACAAGGAAACAACAGACACAACACATACAAGTAATGGGACGGAGGCACCTCTGCCTCGTGGCGGTAGATGCCGATGACTTAAGTTTTTCTCCTGGCTGTTTCATGCTATTCATCCAACTTAATTTCTTTAATGGAGGCTTGCTGGTTCATTTGTATGACTTGACAAAATATCTTCACAGCAAGAGAAGGCACATTCGAGTACTTTAAGGCGTAAAGTTTAAGTATTACGGTCTCACGTAGTATCATCACTGTCGCAGTATTCATTATCGCCAAACTTGCCTGCGCTCAAGCCGTAGATGCTTATTTGTTCTTGGTTTTCCCAGCTGTTTGATAATGAAGAAGAGGGAGAGGATGATGGGGCTGCAACAGACATCGACTTGCAACGAAAGGGAAAGTGCATAGTTATCAAGACCTCGACCAGACAGGCATGGAACTCAGCGCCAAGTCCTGTGTCATACTTTTGCTTGATGTATAGAGTTCTGTCCAGGGTTGAAGATCGGAGATTCAGCATCGTCACATATATATGCACATTGGCAATTTATTGTTTCAATGTTTTGCTTGTTTGTGGGCTCCCATCAGGTGGTGCCTGTCCTTGTAATAGCTATGACATTCAGGGTTTAGGGCTGTTGTTTGCCAGCTTGCTCTGTGAGTGTTCTTCAGACTGTCTTTCTGCCTGTTATTGGCCTTGTGGAGGCCGACCAGCTGAAGCCAGGAGACCTGGTGGGCCAGCTGCCCTCCACGCATTCGTTACTGCAAGGGCACTTGCTACATCTGCAGCAACTTGCAGCAGCGGTTGCATTTTTTAGGATTTGCACGAGCCTTTGCTTGTTCGCATGATGAGTTATGTGTCTGCTAATCAATTTTACGTGTTTGGCATTGGCTTATCCTATTTGCCTCGTGCTGCAGGTTGGTGTCAACAAGGACTCTTACCTAGTGCTGGATAAGCTACCTGCTGAATATGACGCGAGGGTGAAGGCAATGGAGGTTGATGAACGGCCCACAGAAGAATATAGTGATGTTGGGGGCCTCGACAAACAAATTCAAGAGCTCATTGAAGCCATTGGTGCGCTCGAAAGTAGCCAAGGCGCAGAAGAAAGCACACTGAGCGGGAATCAGAGTCTGTTGTGACCGCGAAAAGGGCAACGTCCTAGAGACTGAATTGGTTCGACACAGCCAGACACTGATTTTAAAATGCATTCTGTACAGGCACTCACGACGTATGAATTCATGCATAGATACCGACATCCACGTGCAGACACAAGCATCTGCGCACTTCTTTTTGCGTTATTCTGCTCTCACAGTTCTCCCCATGACTCACAAGGAGCGCTTTGATAAAATCGGCATTCGGCCGCCCAAAGGTAACTATGGTCCCCCTTGGCGGCATTGAGAGCATTGTGCTAGTGCGCAACTTCTGTTTATGTGTAGCGCCTGCTCTTCAAGGATGTGGGCGGCTGGAATTTTGATTTGCACTTCAGCTACAGCTTGTCCCCCGCATGTATGGCTCTTATTGGATGCACAAGTTGCCGTGATTATAAATATTGTCTCCTTGTACTCCTTTCGAGCCGGCATGCATACCGTTACTGCATTACTTTCACTATTGCGGTCCTTTGAGAAGATTGTGGCTCTTCCTGCAACGTATGTAGCAAGCTTGTTCGGGGAGCTCTGTTTTTGGCCCAGGAGTTCTGATGTACGGCCCTCCGGGGAGCGGGAAAACGCTACTTGCTAGAGCATGCGCTGCCCAGGTACTGCCGTTCTTGTAGCTAGATGATTGCTTGATTGCAATCCAAGAGTTACGAATAAATAATTTCTTCTGCATCTTATTACTGGAAGCGATGGCATGTTGGCGCTGTCTGGCAAGAGCTCAGTAGTTGGGAATTGTGGGGGCAAGCTTCGGGTCTTTCTACGTACACTCTCACGGCTATCTGTGCCTAACTGAATGTTTCTGCCATCTCAGACTGTTTATTTGTCTGGTATTCGACAGTAATTATGGGCGACATTGTGGCAGCACGAATGATAATATTTATGGCGTGAATACAAGAATTGTGCCTCTTGGAAGTCCCGGGTGGTGTATGTAACTTTGGGCATGCATGATTTGACCTTGGTGTGCATGTACACCTTTTTCCTTCTATCATACCTGCATGCCTACAGAACTACCACTGGACTCTGTCTGTGAGCTTACAATGAATGGAGTTGAGGGCTAAAAGAAAACCAGAATCTGAGATTGGTTGCACATGTGCATATTCTTGAAATGGCAGACCAAGGCGACCTTCCTAAAACTGGCAGGACCGCAGCTCGTTCAGATGTTCATAGGCGACGGTGCAAAGATGGTTCGAGATGCCTTCGAACTGGCAAAGGAGAAAGCTCCGGCAATCATATTTATTGGTACGCTAGCTCCTTATTGATTGTGTTTGAACTGTACAAGTCCACGAGCGTCCCTTATCACTTGGGACAGGACACTAGACGCTGCGTGTGGTCGTTATTTTACGGTGGTGGAGTGCAGATGAGCTAGATGCTATCGGTACCAAGCGTTTCGACAGCGAGTTGTCTGGTGATCGCGAAGTGCAACGAACAATGTTGGAGCTGCTCAATCAGCTTGACGGATTCAGCAGCGACGACCGCATCAAAGTAATGTACTGACCATAAGTCGATGTGTTAGTGTGGGCTGGAAATGCAATGAATTTGCCAGGAGTTTAGTCCCCACTGGTCACTTGAAGTTTTTCCGTGGAGTTGCGGGCCTTTGGAGCATTGAGGCACAATACAGCATCGACTCTCGTTCTTTACTTGGGTTGGTGCGGTGTGGCGGCGGCAGGTTATTGCAGCGACAAATAGACCGGACGTTTTGGACCCTGCACTGCTTCGCTCGGGCCGACTTGACAGAAAGATCGAGCTGCCACATCCCAACGAAGATGCGAGGGAGCGCATTTTGCAGATTCATGCAAGAAAGATGACCGTCAACAAGGCTGGTGAGTTGAGTAAATATATTTGGACCTCTAAGGTAATTTCAACAGATGCATTGACCAATCAACAACTGCAAAGTTGCACCCTTCGTGGTACTCATATAACTTTGACCCGATATTCACTGCATATATGTGTGCATGTTTTTACCGAGGGAGCGCGTTTGATGAGTTTGGCGTGCCTGTATTGTTCTCCGTGATGTATATCGAAGAGCTCCCCACTTTATCTACCCATCGTGGCCGTCAAAGCTGTTCAAAATAGCTGGCAGTAGCTGACTTCGGATGTGAATCTGGAGCATTGTAAGCATAATACGGTCCAGTGAATCCTGCTTTTGCAGATGTGAACTTCCGGGAGCTCGCTAGAAGTACGGACGACTTTAACGGCGCGCAGCTTAAAGCTGTTTGCGTTGAAGCTGGCATGATTGCCCTCCGCCGGAACGCGTCCGAGCTACAGCACGAGGACTTTGTGCAGGGAATCGCTGCCGTACAAGCTAAAAAGAAGTCGAGCCTAAACTACTTCACCTGATCCTTCGAAAACTAGACATCTAGCCGAGCTTTCCACACCAAAAAATTTTAAGTGTAGACAGTTCCTGGGAACACGCTCGCGGCAACAGCTGTTTGTGAGCTCAAACAGCCAACGAAGTGGATGCGGTGAAAGGCTACTGATTTGCTCAGCACCCTGCGCTGCCCAAGGGGAACATGAAGCTGGGCTTCGTGTCATTGAGAACCTGGTGTAGTGACCCCACTGGTAGCGGTCATAATTACCCTTTCCTTGCGAACGCCATTTACAAGGGCTTCAAGAGCCCGACTTGAATCTAATGCTCCGCTTGTTCAATCGACCAGAAACCAACGACTGCTGAAGACGCCGAGGATGTTAAATCGAACTCGCAAGCAACTCCAGACGCTGTAAACTTCCATGAGATGAATGCCGCCAGCAGCATCCCTGAAGCGTGTGCCAATCCCGCACCAAAGTAACCCTTACAGATTGCTTCTGTTGCCCACAAACAAGGATTTCCAATGTAACCAATGTAGCTCGGTTACTTGGGGACTGCGGTATAATTGATGATATTTGTGACGCGTGTCGCTACAGTTTTCTCCTAGCTCCATTTCTGATTGCCTCAACTCTTGCGCGGTCTTGTCGCAAAAGTTCATCCAGCCTCCACAAATTTCTCTCCTTATGGCTCCTCCACCTGCGCTTGATACCCAAGTAGAGCAGCGCTAGTCCACCTAACAGGGAGAACAGTGCAAGATTCGCTGTGTCGAATCGGGCTTTGCCAAGTAGGAGAGATATAGCAGGCCGCGGCACTGCGCGGGTGTCGTAGTCCTTTACTGCATGAAGACCAGCGTGGCCCAGTAACGACAGGCTAGTTAACAGTGCAGGGAAGCCCCTAGGCCGGGGGATGGGCTTAGGGGACTCCGAAGCCCACAGCCTTCGCAGCTCTATCGAATGTCCCGAAGTTGTGGCTGCCTCCTCGTTTCTCATCGTCATGTCGTGATAAGCAGTGGGTAATGCTTCAGCGGCGGCATCTGGAAGCTGGGTGGCTTCTGTTGGTCCCGGCGAAGTGCTCGCATCCAATGACGAAGCCACCGCGAAGCCCATTACAGCGAAAATGGTAGTTGTTATGCCCCTCATTTCTATGCGCCTGAGAAGAGGAGCGGCGGAAGCACAGCAGGCACAAGTAGACGCCAGCGGCAGCACAGAATGGAGACTGCGGCAAGACTCAGCCGTATGAAGCGGATGAAGCTTAAGGTGTTAAACTAGTGGAACAGGTCAGCAGGGAGCTTGGGCCAGGTGCGGGCAAATAGGCATTAGGGGAGAAGAGAGACCAGCCACGAAGAGCAGTGTACTCAACGTAACCACGGGTGCCTCAGGAATTCATTCAGTATTATTTTGTCGGCGCTTTTTACCAATGCTAATTAAGCAGTGATTATGTTGTCCTAGAGGCTCCTTTTACGCCTCAGTTGTAGGTCTGCTCGATGACACTGTCGATCTCCGGATAAGCAACTGTTCCACATGAGGCAATTAAATGCTGAAGCTAGTGTGCTCTGCTCCAGACTTTTGAAAAGAAATGCTTTTCATCACAAATTTATACTAATGTACGGATATCCAGGATCGAAGGGAACTGAAAGCTACACAATTGGTAAGTACACAGGCCTCAACGCCATGCGCTATGCAATGCTCAGCAAATATGCTTCCCGTACGACGTGAGCTAATTAATGCTACTAAAGCAAACGGAATAAACGATTTTTTCTATTTTTGTGTGTCAATTTTTGATTTAACTTTTGGGGTATGCACACTGATATGCATCTGTGTGTGATATTGTATGGCCTTTCAATGCCACTCAACTGTTCTGTTGTACGGTAATCGTGATCAGTAAGTGGAATTGCGCCATAACAGCTCTGGCACTATAAACTAAGTAGTGCCTCTTCACTGTTAACGTTTCAATTGGTTCATGATAGTTTCCGCCACAGGAATAGGTCCTTAAATGGAAGTGCACGCCAGGCGGATCCCCATGCTCATGTCAGGCGTTATGGACACAAGGAAGCCTATTGTGCCTTGGTCACCTTGTTATTGCAACAAATCATGCGCTGACTGTGTTGACAAAGATATCAAGCCACGGCTCGCAATGGATGGGGTGGAGCGGGCTCCACCTTGTCAGACTCAACGGTACGCCGCTTTAATAAACCACCAAAAGCAGGCCGTCAATTCAAAATTAACACTACTCCGGTATTCCACTTAAATTCGAATTTCTGTCACACAGCTATCAATAGGCCTAACTGATGTCTTCCACAGGTTTTTATTGTCTTGCCAAGGAGTGTGAACGTAAGACTGCGAAGCAGTCATTCCGCAGCGGTGGCTAAACTCGTTATGCCGCCACAGAAATGTACAGTACACCCACAAGATGCACCGTAGCCCATAAGTCTTTTCTGGTGGTCAGAATCTGCCCAAGCCATACGTGGGTTGCTGGCGCAGACAGGGGCGCTGACAGGGTCGAAATGTGTCTCGATAACACAACCGATTGAGATACAGCTTAACTCTTTGTATTGCTACTCGTGTGCGCATTTTGCCGCGCTCCAGGGTGAATCTGATCGGATGTTTCAATAGTTCCAGAATTCCGCTGTAAGACGGAAAGAAACACTAAATTTTCGGAAAACAAGGGAGCCTTTAGAATAAAGCTCGAGGGCATTAGCTTATTGGATTAGCATTGTACTGAAACGGATATTTTACTTTGTTGTAGGGACAAAAGGCAAAGTTAAAACTTACTAGCACCTACATCGGGGAAGCAGTGGGGATCCTAAAATGCGCATTTTGCTTGCTGGAACGCATAGTGTCTTGTTTATTCCTTTAAGCATGTCGTTGATTTTTTCGTGTTCGTTTTGCTATCGGCATGCCACATCTCCAAACGAAGCGGTAAGTGAGTAGAAAACGCGTGGCCAGGCACTTGAAGTTTTGCTGTGGAATATGTGTAATCGTGGCCGCCTGAAGACTCTCAGGCCTTTAGCTGAGAGAGTCCGTGGATATTAACTGCAATGTGCAGCGGTTATTATACATATGTGCCGCTATCGTTGTCTTCCAGTGTACCTGTAGTGCGGAAGTACTACAATAGGGCTTGCTGGTGACTTCAAGAAGATAGCTAGCTGGTGACCCATAAGAGTTTAACACGCTGAACGAGGCAAGGAACCTTTTACTAGTGACGAAGTAAGGCAATTTATCAGCAAATGAACATGTATAAGCTAGACATGTCTGCGAATACATGGGGATTGGGGCTGGCAATTGCGCCGGCACCTGTGCGGCACACCGCCGCGCAGTGCCAAGGAAGCAAGAACCCTGAGTGGAAGAACTTTTCAGGAAAATCGATTTCAGAACTTGAGACTATTTCTGCTTTTATTGAGTTTTTGGTGTTCGTTTCATAAGAGATGCGTCAAAGGTGGATGGTTTCTCATCGTGGGCCCGGTAGTAGAGTAGTCGCAGCTGTTGGCGTTGTGCACTACACTTGGGGGCTGTTCCGGAAATGAAATTCTTTTTCTTTCCGGACCTGAGAGTAGAAACACTTCGTCTAAATGATTCACACCTAGATGTCTTAGCTCAGTAAGGGATACGTCTCCGCAACGGGCGTGTATTCGGTCCCACATAACACGAGGCTTCTACGATGTCCGTAAGCAAAATGCCCAGCGGGACACCTGTAGTGCGCAGACACTACAATAGGGTTTGCTGGTGACCTATAGATGATAGCTGTAGTGCACAGGCACTACAGTGGGGCTGGCTAGTGTCCTAGAGATGATAGCTAGCTAGCGACCTACAAGGGGCCGCGACACTGAAGGAGGACAGAACCCTCCCAATAGGATTAAAATAAGAAAAACCGTCTATTAGTTCTAATGAATACGTGAAATATGTGGAAATCGTGTGGAGACTGGGGCTGGCGAAAGCCAGCCCCAGTCTCAGCGCGGGCCTCCCCCCCCGTAGGGCCGAAAAGGTGAGCTCCCAGAGTGGGGCGAATCGAAGAGACAGATTTGAAACACTTAAGAATTGTTGTATTATGATGGAATAAAGCTATAGTGTCCGAGAAATGGGGCTATGCTAGGCGTAGTTTGTAGGCCTGCTCGAGGGGCAGGAAGCAGCGTAGTCGCAGCAGTAGGCGCCGCGCACTACATTTGGGGGCTGTTCCGGAAATGAAATCTTTATTATTTCCGGACTTGGGAGTAGAAATACTATGTTTTAATAACTCGTGCCTAGAAATCTTTGCTCGGTAAGGGATGCATCTCCGAAACGGACGCGTTATCGGCCCCACACCGCAGGAGACTCCTACAATATCAGTCAACAAAATGCCGAGCGGGACACCAGCCCATCATTGCCACACGACTCCGAAGCCCACCGTGGCAGAGCGGCCGCATGGGCATAAGGAGTCGCCCCCGCAGGTGATACCTTTGCCCAATGTCATGCCAGGGGACAGTCCCTTCACCACATGGGACCAATTCCAGTCAGCATTGAGTGTGATAAGAACTGTAATGGGGGGAACCCTGGAATCCAGCGCAACGACTCCGATACTACCTGAAGACGGCAGCACCATGCAGGCCTTTCTGTTGCGCATCGAGCGCCGGTACACCCAGATGGGATTGGAACCGCGCGAGTGGGGAAATGCACTTATAGACCACCTCGTGGGCCCGGCTCCAACGTATTGGATGTATCTACGGAGAACTATCGACCTAAGCGACTGGGCGACAGTACAGCGCAGGCTTTTGGAGCGGTTTGACAGAACTATGTCACAGAGTCAATTGCTAACGGAGTTGGCTAAAGTACGGTGGAATGGTAACCCGAAGGAATACACGGATCGGTTCGCGGCTGTAGCGGAGCGTGGATTGGGGTTTGCCCCCGACGAACTCGCGGACGATTACTGCACCGAGCTACCGACAGACCTCCATCTTCTAATAGCCAATAACGGACAACTGAAATATCAGTCGTGGGAGCAAGCGGCGACCGCCGCAACACGGCTCGAGCCCAAGCAGAGTGTGCTGGAACTCCGCGAAAGGACCAGTCGAGCCATTAGGGCTGCTGTCCAAGCTAATGGACCTCATGGGCGCCAGGAAGTCGAAAATCGTTCTGGGGAAACCCACGCTAACTGCTTTGAGTGTCAGGGTCGCGGACATCCAGCACGTGTCTGCCCTAGCAAAGGGGAACGTACCAGACGTCCGGGGGAAATCTGCAAGAAGTGTGGCGGGATGGGATACTATGCTCGGTACTGTCCTACGTATGAACGAGGCCGGCCCGAGCAGGTGGACAAGAGCAGTAGAGCGCCCACCCGTCCCAGCACTGAGAAGATGGAACGATCAAACGTGCGGGCATAGGCGTGGGTGAAGACGAGCGTTCTAGGCCGCGTAGCCATGGCAAAGGGATGATGTGTGGGGGTAGCGACAGGTCCTAATGCCATTCCAGTCTCCCTTGAGTTGGGAAACCAACTCCTCCGCACTGCGGGAGGAGCTTGTAAGAGCGATGAGCGCGTGGAAGGGGCTCTGCCGTTTTCGGAAACGCGGCGGGAGTCTGGGTCAACGTCGATCCTGAGTGAAGAGACTCCGGACGCGACGATGAGTAGCAGCAGGAAGTCTGCAGAGGCAAGACAAGACGGCAATAGGTCAGACGCGACAGAGATTGTGCCACACTGGTGGAGGAAGACTTGCACGAAAGAGTCTTACGACCAAGGGGGAGCGTTGTGTTGTGCAGGTGCGACGGCGGTACTTCGCGTTGAGCTCGCGGGAAGTCCTTGTGAGGCCTTCTTGGACACTGGGTCTTCGCAAAGTTTCATTAGTCCTAAAATAGTCGAACAACTGCAGCTGAAAGTGCGGAGACTTCCAAAGGAACATAGGTTCACTGTTGCTATAGGGGCACAACTACGTATTGATCGGGTAGTGACGGGATTGACGCTGTGGTGCGGACATACGTGTTTTTCCGGGGACTTTTTGGTGGGACCCGTCCCCTACGACTTAGTCTTGGGTTTGGATTGGCTGACGGAACACAAGGTGGCCTGGTATTTCCAGTCAGACAAGCTCCGAACCTATGTGAATGGTCAGTGGTGCGAGTTACCGGTCGTTCGGACTGGTGAAACGACCCTGCAACGTGATAGTCCCACCGTAGTCCACCAAAGGACCGGTCGAGAGTAAGCATATGAGATATTGGCCAAACTTCACCGGGGTATGTCAGCCGAGGAGGCGGCCGTATTCTTACTCCCGCCTCCAAGGATGTATAAGTCCCACGCGAAGACTAAGGCGAAGGCGCAGATAACGTCGCTCGTTCGTCAGGCGGCCGACGACACAAATGATCTCAGCACTCCATTGCACTGTTTGCATCTCATACTGGCTCTGCCCGAAGCCGGTTCGGCAGTGCCCTTAAGGCTCTCGGATGAATGGCAAGGCGCGCTTTGTTGCGCGTTGATAGGGAGTAAACCCACGTCCTCCGGCTGCCGTAGTCTTTTGGCCTCAACCACCTCGGTGGCAGCGGAGAGTGATGAGGAGTCTCCCTGGCCTACGGCAAAACTCGAGCACACTCTGTTCGACGAACGGATAAATTCGACAGAGGCGCAGGATATTCCATGTAAGGTTGCCCAGGTGTTGCACGAGTATCGAGCGGTTTTTCCCGATACCTTATCTAAAGGCCTACCTCCGAAGCGCCCTCATAATCATCATATTCTCCTTATGCCTGGGAAACTCCCAGCGCGATCGGCGATATACCGTATGACCCCAGATCAGCTCAAATTCCACAAACAGGAGATAGCTAAACTATCCGACATTGGTTGGATTGGACCGACCTATTCGCGTATTTGCTCTCCTACGATCATGGTGGACAAACGTGGTGATGGCTCCGGGGAGCGGAAGATGCGTATGGTTGTCAATTACCAGGCCCTAAATGCCCTCACGATAGCCCCTGATTTTCCACTACCTCCCATTCAAACCATTCTGGAGCTGCTGGCAGGTGCCAAGTATTTCTCCACCTTGGATCTTGAAGCAGGATTCCATCAAATACGTATGGCTAAGGAAGACCGGTGGAAGACGGCTTTCCGATCCGTTCTCGGATTATTCGAGTACCAGGTGATGCCCTTCGGCCTTAAGGGTGCTCCCGCTACGTTCCAGGCCAATATTAATGCCTATCTACAACCTTTATTGGGCCAGGGCGTTATTGCTTAACTAGATGATGTACTTATCTGTGGTTCTGATATCTCTGGGCACGCTTCTCTTCTGCGACAAGTCCTAAGCATTTTTCCTAGACACCAGTTCTACCAAAAATTCCGCAAATGCAAATGCGCAAGGCAAGCAATTACTTATTTGGGTTATACCGTTTCGGCTACGGGGATCAAACCCGCAGAAGATAAAATCGCAGCCATCCGGCAGTGGCCTGAGGTGCTGGAGAACAAAACGCAAGTGAGCCAGTTCCTCGGTACCATAAACTACTGTCGCATGTTCATGGGACCGGACTATGCAGATGTTGCCCGGCCGCTGGTTGATCTAACGCGTAAAGGCGTCAGTTTCAAATTGACAGAGCTTCACACGCAAGCTGTGCGGCAGCTCAAACAGCGCTTAATCGACTTCACTACCTTACAAGTCCCTGACACGACGAAACCCTTCGAGTTATACATAGATGTGTCTGGTTATGCAATCGGAGCAGTTCTGGAACAGGACGGCAAACCCATCGGCTTCCTCAGCCAAGTCATGAACCCCACGCAACAGAGATAACTCGATCTACGATCAGGAACTCTTGGCGTTGGTCGTGGCACTGGACAAGTGGTCGCACTTGCTCCGTGTCTCCAAGGTAACGGCTTACACTGATCATCAAGCTCTCACTCATCTCCAACGACTCCAAGCATCGAAGCCTCTGCGCGGACGCACCGCCCGGTGGCTAGACTTTCTTGCGGAGTTTCCGGATTTGCACATCACGTATGTTCAAGGAGCGCGCAATCAAGTTGCCGATGCCTTGTATCGCCGTCCCGGCCTTTCTAACACCTGCTCGCACAACACACCATCGGTACCACTGATGCTCGGTATAGGACAAGCGAGCGCGGCTCCCCGCTCTCGTGGCCGGCCTCCCAACTACAGGGAGCTCGCCGGAATTCGTTCGCGACGACCTAGACGACGCAGCATGCCGCCCGCACCTTCACCTGCGCCGCCGGAACCCAACCCAGAGGCGGAACATCCTACACTCACAACGAAGCCACCAGCTGACCCTCCTGATGTGCGCCATTGGCCGCAAGCTTACTGGAAGTGTCCTGTTTTTCGCGTTCCCTACAAAGCCGCAGCAAACCAACCAGGAGAAGCTCTGCAAATCGAGTTTTGTAATCGGCAATTTACCTTTCGCTACGTAGAGCCTTACCTGCGCATCCGCGTTCATGGACTGTGGCGCATCTGCATCCCACAATTCCCTGAGTTCCTTACTCACGTTCTGCATTCACATCACGACCATGTCACAGCCAGCCATCGAGGCCAGAAGAAGACCTTTGCGGCTCTCAACAAGCACTACTACTGGCCAGGAATGCGCGCCTACACTACTGCTTATGTTGAGTCATGCACTCACTGTCTGTAGTGCACAGACACTACAATGGGGCTGGTTAGTGCTCTAGAGAGGATAGCTAGCCAGCGACCTACGAGGGGTCGCAAGACTGGAGGGAGACAGGGCCCTCTT